>NW_027110937.1:96615-113243 GCF_000696795.3 Halyomorpha halys | reverse complement strand
ATTATTTTGTATAATGTTATATTTATAATATATTCTATTCTTTTTTTTTAAAAATAATATATAAATTGTCAATCAAGTCCACATTACCTATTCATTAGCTCATTATTATTAATTATAAATTCATATCATTATTATTCACTTCAAAAGTTCTTTCATTCATTTTTTTAAATTTTCATTTTATTATTTAGTTGTATTTTTTAAATTGAATATTAGTTTTATTGCTAGAAATAAATTCATATTATAATGTTCTAGCCTATAAATCATAGCAACCTTCACGGCACCCTAAAAATAAATGTAACTAACTCACATTTGATTTATGTTTATCATTTCTGTATGTTATTTTGGCACCGACCTATAGATGTTGTCATCTGCTCGGATACATAAACTTTTATTTTTATTGTGCTAGCAGATACATACAGCAAAGAAGTATATAGTGGCCACATTATCACTTTTAACATTTTGATCAAAGAAGTTTGTAAAGGAAAGAATATTACAAAAGAAAAAAAAAACATAAAAGAATCAATTTAAATTTGCAAAAGAATTTTTTTGAAAGAATTACAAATATTTGCTTTTTGAAGGTTTCTAATAAAGAATATTGTTCACAGTGATAATAAATTTTTACAATGAGACTGATATGTATTATTACTTTCCATTTTCTATTTTGAGGTATAAATGCATTTATGTCATATAAAATGCACAAAAATGATTAAACTTCAATAGCTTAAGTAAAGTGAATTTAAAGTTTGTGATTTAAGTTCAAAAGTTCAAGTTAAATGAATTTACAGGTATATGATAAAAGTTCTCCTAGTGTTACTTAAGTAACACTGCTCAATATTATAAAGCAGGACGGAAAAACAACTTGTTCCAACGTAAAATAAATAAATATAAACATAAATGCATCCTAGGCAGGTGATATAGACAATGATAAATTTTAAATCACCTAAATTTTTTTATATCAAAAATACGCTAATAAACATCTTAACAGAATAAGGAGTAAAAAAAATTGTAATTGGCTAATTTGATTGAACATCATCTTTAATTCCTCTTTGTCAAGGATCTACAACCCAAATAAATTTTAAAATTCATTTCATAAATTGGTAGGGACATTATTCAAATATACGAACCAGTTGAGGAGAAGAAGGTGACTGTGGGAGAGAAATTTCCACATGTGGAGTCAAAAAATGCATTGGAGGTGCAACGCTTTCTGCTACACGTTCAGTATTGTAACAAGGTTGATCCAAATCAATGCCATGTCTGAATTAAAGGGAAAGATTAATTTATGGAAATATAATACAATACAATAATAGCAACAATTATTCAGAAAAATTTCAACTTACCTATTATGAAAATGAACCCGTAAGCTTTTCATTGACGCAGCAGTAAAATCACAGAGTGGGCATGACTTTATAGGAGCATCGCCTTGCTGAACGTGCTCATTTTGAAAATGAGCTCTCATAGCTATTTGCCTCTGGAATCCTCTGAGGCAAATAGGGCATTTGAATAGATTGGCTTTCGCATGCGTTGTTGAATGTTCCTGCAAGTGATCCTTGCGAAAAAACCTTTTCCCACATATCCGACATTCAAAAGGTTTTACTCCGGTGTGCCTCATTTTATGTCTTCTCATATTTGCTGAATTAGAAAACTTCATTTGGCACACATCACATTCATACATTTTTGAACGGGACGTACACATAGCCATATGAGCAAGTAGCGCTGTATGCGAGACACTTTCGTAGTCACATCTTTCACACCTATTGAAAACATGGAGTATAATTAAAATATTATGATTATATAATATTATTAAATTAAAAAAGATATAATATTATTAAATATGACATTTTTTATTCTGTCAAAGTCTCGAAAGTTCTTAACATGAACAACCCTGATGAAGCTCTACAGAGTGGGGCGAAACATCGACAAATAAATAGTTGTTAACTATTTTTGTTCTCTTCTGACCATATCCCTGACCATTTTCTTCATAATTTGAAATTATATGGTCAATTATTTATGTATATAATATAATTAAAGTATGTATTTAAAAAAATTAAGGACCTAATGATTCTGAGGAAATTAATACATCTTAGGAGGATGATTTTGGAGAACACCGAGTATATGGTACGTCGGAGCCTTCCAATGCAAACAGTAGTAATAGGCAGGAAGATTACCTTGTCTTCTCTTTAACCTGGCCAGTGAAAAGTTTGTGAGATGTTCCGAAATGCAAACAACTAGGACTATCTTTTCCAGCTTGGTCTAACTTCTAGTTTATATGAATGATTTCGATCTCTAGGTCAGATCAGTGTGCACCCTAAAGGGAACTTTTTTGACTTTAGAAAAGGATGCAAAAGAGAATGGACTATCAAGACGTAGAATATGAAATATATATGCGTGTTGGGGACAGGGAAGTTCAGAAACCATTCCTGAAAATAGGACCCTATAAGTTCCAGCAGGTTGCATTGTTCACCTATTTAGGCACAGAACTTAATTCTGAGAATGATCTCAGCCTAGAAATTGTAAGACCAACCACTGCTAATCGAGGTTTGAAAATAAATAAAAAATTATTTATTCGTGAATAATTTTTTGTTTTTTGCCGACCGCATTCCCAGACCATCTTCTCTACATATTAATCTACAGTCAACTATCAACACCTCATCTTCATAGTAAGAATTTAACAAACAATGAAAATTTAATTAACAATTATATTCTCACCTATGAGTTGGTATTTTTCCTTCCGAAGAATCATAATTAGTATTCAGTCCTGTATCTGTATTATTAACTTCTTCATTATCACATTCATCTTTACAGATGTCTTCTTCCTTATATGTTCTAGAATCTACGTCAGAAACGGATTCTTCTTTGATGCTATCGTTATCATCTTCTGCCATGATCTAAAACATTTTATATTCTTATGAATGAAATGTCAATCACATTTTATTGTTAAAGAACAGGGAAGATAAATAATGTCAACAGAAAAAGTGCATATAATGATGCTTAAGCCTAGTAACTAAGAAAAAAAAAAAAATTTTTTAAAAATAAAATAAAAACTAATGCTTCATTCTAAAGACATGTTGAAAGAATTTGATGAAATCAAGCTATCAGAGAATCAAGGGTTCAGACTAGTGGAACCATTTGTAATCATATGGTACAAATCCTGGGATATGCTGACGATATCGACATAATAGAAGATCAAAATCTGTCATAGAAGAGATCTATCTTGCTCTTGATGATGCTGTCAGGAAGCTGGGAGGAGTTTGTGTACCTTGGATCACAGGATCACAATACCACCAATGACGTTTTGGCAGAGATAAGGAGACGAACAGCATCAGCCAATAGGTGCATCGGCACTTAGGTAGTAGCCCATTATCAAGATCTACAAAAATTAGATTATATAAAACACTAATTCGACCAGAGCTGATTTACGCCTCAGAAACCTGCAACACTTTCGAAATCTGATGAAACATTTGAGAGAAAGATATTAAGACGCATTGATGGCCCAGTAAAGGATGGTTCAGCTTGGAGAAGACACACGAACGGTGAAGTATTAATCGGTGAGCCTAATGTTGGAAAAATTGTGAAAATTGGTAGGCTGCGCTGGATCCATGTGGCAAGGATGGGGACTGATGAGGTTGCAAATAAATGACTCACTAAGTACCTACATGCAACATGGCTGAGAGGCCGTCCAAAGCTTTGATGGTTGGATGGTGTTGAAGAAGATTCGAGAACCCTGCTCAGAGTGAGGAATTGGAGAGCAGCTGCACTTAACCGATTAAACTGGTGAAAGCTGCTTAAGGAGGCCAAGACCCAACTGAAGAAGAAGAAGATGAATTAAAAAATGTAGAATGAAAAATATTGTGTTCCAAGGAGGCTCAATCATACTATAAAAGGTTATTTCTTCCATTCCTCATATGAAATCAGCGGCTATCCAGAGGTTTTCAACTGCTCAGCAATAGAATAGAGCAACTTAGAGCAGTGGTTACGAATCTTTTTCTGGTGGCAAAAACCCTACTGGAAGAAGTAGGAAAATGGCGGAACTCTTTGAGTAGAAGGAAAATGGAGGAACTCTTCTGATAAGAATAGGAAAATGGTGGAGAACCCCTACATTATTATTAGATACAAATAAAGTGATCTGTCTTTTTATCAGAAACTAAGAAAGGCTAGGATACCAACCTATACAACGCATTTGCTTAATATGAAGAAAATCTAAGAGTAGGGTTCAAAACTAGGTTGAGTTCAAAAGGAACGACCCATTCCTATATTATTTCATGCAACTCTGGTTGGAAACCACTGATTTAGAGGATCAAATAAAGTATATTACACCATAGATTAGAGTAGTATGTTGTTCATACTATAGATAAACAATATAGCTCGGATTGTGGTAGAACTTTAGATCCATCAAATAGTGATCCACTTACAAACATCCCTGATATATAATATGTATTAATTATTTTTTTAGGTATGTATAATTCGTGTTAGGGTAGAATACGAATGCTAGTATAATGTAAACATAGAATAATTATGGGGAACATTGAATAATATTATTGTTAATCTCAAAAACAATCAGATTTAAGTGGTCGAACAGCAGTCGTACAGGAAAATAATTGATTAAAGAACTAAATAGAAAGAATAAACAAATATTTACTATAAATGGGGAAAAAATGCAAAGTAATAAGGTATCTAAGCTGGCATTCAACACTCATTGAGTTGAAGAATTATTGAAACATTCTTTAATATTTTAAAATTATAAATATATAACTCTAAACAATTCACTATATGTTGGAAAATGTACTTGAGATCGAGAGCATTCATTTTATCAAATCGAAAAAAAAACAACAAGTAAATAACTTAAAGTTTTTAAAAAGAGGATTAACATGGAAAAGACAGTTAGATTGTTGCTATAAAATATAATTTATTGATACTCACCCAATCTCTCCAATTATTGTTTTTGATACAATATTTCATTTGAAAACATGAATATAGGTTCATATATGGGTGCCCTACATCTCACAAGTTGCAAAATGAGGGCAAATCATAGCTGTGTTTATCACTGTTAAAATATTAAAACAAACTTCATTCACATCAAATCTTTGGTTACTTAACAGTTTTATTCTATTTCCAAACACTTTAAACAATTAAAACTCATCATCGGCCACAAATATCTTAATCAACTTACTGACCTACTCTGAACTGACAGCAAAACCGACCCAAAACAACAAACCCTGTTTATAACTTAACCTAACTTAGGTAGCCATCATGTAAAGAGGGTGCAACAAAAAAATAAATAAAACAACATTGTGATCTCAAATCAGATGAGAATATTTTTTTTTTAAAATGAAAACAATAAGAGAATTTTCACAATTAAACTTTAACGCAAAACATAATATACTTTCATAATATATTATACGCACTTAACTACTAGATATTTAACCTTCACTCGGACATAAAATATAAATATGTTATAACATGAGAATTATTTAATTATAAAGAAAATATAAACCACTTTTAATGGAAAAATGCGAATTAATATTAAACAAATATGTAAAAACTTTCACCTATTGGTCAGATTCATTAGTTAAAAGACGTACCAGCTATCAAGAAGTCAGTAGCTGCGGTAGTGTTCACTTCACGTTCTGTTTCTAGGAAAGGCTTTAAGTTATTTCTATTTTTTTTTAATGTTTCACACTATTTATTGTAATCGCGGATTGATATTTGAATCTGCATCAATATGGGTAAGGCGAAGAAAGGCAGAAAGGTAGAATGTGATGACGATACGTAAGTTTCTCTCAGTTCAATCTGGAAGTTTAGTTTAACCTGTATTTCTTTAACCTCCTATGCTTGAAAATTAAAATAAATAACTTATTACATGATAAATAATTGTAGAAACAAGTTATTTTAGTTCTCCTGCTTTGATTGAAGTTGGTTCCTAAGTATTTAGCTATGAGCAGTTTTTAAAAATTCTATCAACACCTAGTTTTCTTTTGACTGCTGCATTTTTCCTTCTTATTTTAAGTTTTAAATTCTACTATTTATTCTCTTCCTTTATAACAATTAATTCTATATATTCAAAGTCTATTCCACTGTTTCTTAAAGGTAATGATTATCTTTTATCTGTAGTGAACCATCTGGAGTTGAAAAGGAAGTTGAAAATGATGTTGCAACTTCCAAATCGAAAACGAAAAAGGAGAAAAAGTAATATACTTTTGATTATGAAAGTGAAACATATTGTCTGTTACTTTTTTTGATTTGATATATGACCTAACTTTATCGTAGGGCAGTAGATTTAGATTCCGATGTTGAAGAAGATACTTCTAAAAAGAAGAAAAACAAAAAATTAGGGAAAATACATGATGAAGCTGATGATTTGGCTGATGAAGTTCAAGAACTTTCTTTGAATTCTAAAGGAAAGAAAGATAAAAAGAAGGTAAATAAATTCCATATGTAATTTTAATCTTTTTATAAATATTCCGTGTATCATTAATATGTTTTAGAGAATATTTCTGAAATCAATATTGGCATATTGAATTCTGACTAAAGGTATTATTTAAACCACTTATGTAATATCTACAACTTTCTAAAGTTTATATATATATTCTAAATAACAGCAATTTTTTTTTTTTAAATTAGTATGTGTACTTTTTAATGTTTCGGCTGCTTTTTTGTTTTATTCGGTAGTTCATTCACATGATTCTCAGAAGTACTTATGAGTTTCGAAATGATAGCTGAAGATCAGTTTCGTACTAATGTATTGAATACTTCAATATGTTTTATGTTATGAATTTTTTTTATTGTATTTATCACCCCCTTTGCATAGTTAGTTATTCTTTAACTTATTGCAGTATTAAAGATTTTGAAATTTTATTTTCATATTCTTAACTACTCAACATTTACATTTTTTATTAGATGTTGAGTGTAGTGATGTGATTTGAATTATTTTTAAGTTGTATTCATCAAAATTTTGTATTTACCATTGAACATCTTTTACTGACAGAATTGTCACCTCCTTTAACAGGAAATATGGATAAAAAGTGTAATGGTACGATAAATTTAATTATTATTGATATGTATTTTAAATATGATTAATAAAGAAATAGAAAATGTAGATACTTTCAAAACAATTTTGTTTGTTAAAAAAAAAAATTTAAATATTTAAGTCTCTCAAACTCATCCAGTATTGTAAAAGATTCTTGCAAACTAAAACTGAAAAAAATATCAGAATATCTGAAAAATCAATTCCCATAATGAGAGACAGTGGGACAAGTGACAAGAAGTTAAAAATGGGACCAGGAAATATTTTTTTTTTATTTTATTTTTTAAATTATTTATTTAATGTAATTTACAGCTGTACAAAATAATACAATAGGTAAATATGTAGTATGTTTCATATATACTTGAAAATCTTGGGAAGGAACCACCCATTGGTGGTACTTCAAACATTAATTTAAATTAGAAGGTCCCGTGGCTATCTTCTTTTCAGACGCCTCGGAGGATTATCAGGGATTGTTAAGGATGAAAGATTAAGAATTAATGGGTTAGGATGGTTAAGGAGTTTGGAATGAAAAGACGCATATCTGTTTTGGGTCAAATCTGCAACGAATGGGATGTTAAGGTCTTTGTGAATGAGTTTATTTGTGACGTAATAAGGAGCATCAAGGATTATACGTTGGATTTTGGAATGTAACGATTGGATGTGGGAAGAATTTGATGGTTTGGTGGAGCCCCAGAGCTCAATTCCATATGTCCAAATAGGAAATATTTAGTGGCTACAAACCATACTCGTGGAGATAAAAGTCTAGAAGAATTTTTTCTTTTTCCTGAATTGTTTTCTTTATTTAACTATAATAACTTTTATACTATATAATTGTGTATTAACTTTTATGTTAATTCTCATAAATATCAAAATTAATTTCCTTGACACACCCCAGATTTTAGGTTTTTGTAATTATTAGTAGGGTTTTGAACTTTCTTTTTGAATGCTTGAGTTTTTATAAACAATTGGCCACACTGTGCATTTCTTTTGCTATTGTATAGCTATTCTCTATAAATTTAAACTATTTCAATTTTGAAATAGTTGAAAATTAAAATTTTGAAAAATTTAATTTTTTGCTGCCACCTCTGAAGAAGGGTATTGCAACAAAACCTGTTTGAGAACTCCTAAAATTCAATTAATTTTTTTTAATGGAAATTAAATTATGTCGATGGAAACTTTTTTTTTCTATCTAATAATGTATTTTTGTTAGTTCTAGTGATTTTTACTGTAACTATCGACCTTTTATGAAACTGATCTCTATAATTTTAATTTTGTCCAACTCTTTTTTTTTTTTTGTTTGTAAAATGTCAGAGTGATGTACCAATAGATAGTTAAGAGTGTTATACTTTGGGTCAAATGCCTGTTACAAAGGATCCATATAATACAGTATATAAACAGTTTATCAATATGCTCCAGAGATTATATATTCACCTAATTGTTTGGGTGGGGAGAGGGGTAAATCAGCAAAAATGTGACCCAAGTCACTAAGATTATGGATATGTCTTGCTATAACCTCAAATATCTCATCAAAGTTTTACGAAGGGGGCTGAGAGAAACGATGTAGTTTTAAAAAGAAGAGGAACATTAAATAGAGGGGGAAAAAACATCATTTTTTATTTTTAAGACGACTGCAAATACATCAGGTCAATAAAAAAACTATATAATGAGGTGTTTATTGTTGATCGTTGATTCAATATGAGAAGATGGTTGGAGTAATTGGTAATGATACAAAAATAATTAAAACTGATTTTTCTGTGCTGGCGTTTTGGCTTGAATTTCAGACCTTCATATGGGCTGAAAAACAAAACAAGGTAACAACCATAATTCAGAGAAAAAAAAAAATATATTTTTCATATGTATCGTAACAACTAAGAAAAAAGTATAACAATAAATTTAAGTAGATAGAAGATGATACTACAAGAAGACAAGTTCTAATATTGCCAAGATAAGAATTATCTATGACAAATGTTGAAAATATTTGAAAGAATTTTTTTAAAAAAATATTTTCAATATGTAATTCTTACATTTGGAATATTATAATTTATATTTTTGTTGTATCATCTACTATCTACAAATATTTCTTCTTGTGCTGTTTCTTAGTTTGTTTGACGTATTTCTATAATTTATCTTGCTTTTTTTTTTTTCAGCCCTGATGTATGTCTGAAATTCAGGCCAAAATGTTAGGCATAAGTAAGTTTTACTAATTTGTGTATCATTACTGTCCGTATCCCCTACCATTCTCTTTCCCTATTTTAAAACTATATTTGGGCCACCCATAGCTCAATGGTTAAGACAGTCTTACCAGTTTGATGTTTATTGGCGGTGCCGGTTGGAATCTGGCCTGGGGCGTTGACTTTTTTCATTGAGCGGCGGTTCCACAAAATGAAGAACATAGACCCCAACCATGGATGGTTTGGCAGTATAGGACTCCAATGAGAGTCTTGGTCGAAAAAAATAAAAAACTGTTTACGTTCCTAATTTTTTTTTTTTAAATAAATAAATTGAACTAAGTATTTCATGCTGTGAAGTTATCATTTCTTAATTACACTCATATTAATTTATATAACCGTAGATAGTAAAGTTATTTGTTTTTAAAATTTTGAGAACCGTATCTGTTAGTGAAATCATCATTTTGTTCAACCAGGGATGTTGTACCAAAGATGGGAAAATCCTTTTTATTTTTTATAAAAGGAAGATGGTCTGGGTATGGTCAAAGAACAAACTCATAGTAATTGAAGTAATCGTAATTAAACTATATATAACAGTAATTAAGCTATATAATGTGAGATAAAGTTTCACTCCTAGTTGCGGAGTTAAAAAAGATACACACCCTATAATAAGGTAACTAAGTTAGAAAATAGATTTGTTACCTTATTTTAGTGTTTGTATCTTTTCTAGCCCTGCAAAGTGGGGAAAAGCGTTGGCTCACATTAAATAGTTTAATTACTATTTGGGTTTTTTCTTTGACCGGGTCTGGACCATCTTCCTTTTACATATTACACATGGTCAATTGACGATCTTCTTTTGTATTTTTTGTTATAATTTTTTTTTTACATTTAGATTTTAAAAATGTCGAGTTGAACTAATTAAACCTTTGAAAAACTATCTTGTTTAAAAAGAGATAAATTGGTTATAAAATTTTATTCCATTTTAAAACTGTCTAAGATCGTATTCTTGATTTTTTTTTAACTACAAGGCATCACAGCCTAAGCGATGCTATTTTATTATAGTAGTTTAACTTTAAATAGTTTTTAGAGTATGTAATTGTACTAGTCAATAAATTTAATATCTTAATGTATAGAATCAGTGTGAACATACTAATGTTCTCATTTTTAAAGGGCAAGAATGTTCAGGACTCGGATGAAGAGCGGCCAAAAAAGGCACCTCCAAAAAAGGGAAAGAAACACGGATCAGATTCGAGTGATGGGGAAGACGAACCCGTTACTACTAAGACTGAAAAAAAGAAAGGAGGGTTTGCTTTGCTAGCTATGTCTGATGAAGATGTCGATAAAAGTGATGATGATGTTGATGAAGATGATGAGGGTGAAGTTGAGGAGGTGGAGATTAAGCCAGAAGTCAAAAAAGAAAAGGAGAAAGATAAGAAAGGTTGTTCTATGTTTACTTTTTTTATTTGATGGTTTCTATCTGTAAAAGATTTATTTATTTATTTTTTAATAATGAACCCTTATTATTTATTAATTATATTATATTAAGAATTCACAGGATTACAATTAATCTTACATTTAGTTTATTAACCGATTCGAGACCGATTACACACTGAGTGAAATTCATTTCTGAGGCTATAAGGAAGGTTGCATACCGTGCACTCAGTTATTCTGAGTAAAGTTGTTGTCGAGATAAGATTTTTTTTTTAAATTAATTTTAATAGTATCTGTAAAAGTAAAGTAAAACAAAATTTAGTATTGCTTTTTGTTGCATACTAAAAACATATTTTAATAATTTATTTTTATTGTACCTTGCATTGCACACATGGTGTTCAATTCGCTCCTTGCAACAAACATTTTCTGTGCGAGCGGTGTGCAATCATCTTATTTATGCAAATTCACTTACATGTGTTTTCCATTGCAAACAAGTTTTTAAAATTTAACTTGTTTAGTTCTACTACTCAAGAAAAAAAAAAGTTATACAATAGTTAATTGATTTCTTGATGCAAGGAAATAGTCAAAATAAAACATTGATGTTTGATGGGGCAGCACTTGACTTTTTTTTTGCATTTAGATTGAAATATCTCGAAAACTAAAAAGCTTTGTAACTGCTAACTGTAACTAAGAGCATGTTTAGCATTTCACCCTCCTTGCAATGAGCTATAATTCAAAATTACATCTTAATGCTACACCAAGCTATCTTGGTGTACCTCTCTATAGAGGTGAAAGATGAAAAGAATAGCCCCAGAAATGAAATAATAACGAGGTTTTGCGCATTTGAATTAAAAATATCTTGAAAACTAAAAATTTGGAGTCACATATTGTAAGTGAAGGAATTGTTCAGTATTTTATTCTCTTTGTAATGAGCTATAATTCAAAATAATATCTTGACACTAAACCGAGATAAAGAGGTGAAAAGCCAATCATATCAACATTTACTATTTTTTATGAATGATAATTTAAATTTAATTAATGAATAGTATAATTAGATAAAACATTATTTAATAGTTATAAGAAAATAACATAAATAAAAATGTTATTGTATTCTTGTAAAATGGACATTATAATTAAAATTATAATACATTATTTCATTTCTAGAAGTTTCACTTATGTTGGCCAGCCCTAATTTTTTTTTTGTATTCCCGACAAAATTGCATCTAATGATATAAATGAAAATAATTTTTCCCTTCTATATTTGATTTTAATTACTTAAGTTTTCTATAAAATAATTTTTTTCAATTTTAGAAAAAATCTTGTGGCTCACTGAAGTTACTCAAGTAAGTTCTCAGCTTGGGAATCCAAATAAAAGCTTTAAGATTTAAATAAATTAGTTGTAGTTAGGATAAATGATACTGAAGTGCAAGGATTGTTATTTTATGTTTACAGAATTCTCCCAATAAAACTGCTATCTCAACAGATTTCTGAAATTATCATTAAAATTTTGATCTTTTTGATTTATGTTTTAAATTTTTTAATTTTCAGCAGGCGGAAAGAAGCCAAAAAAGAAGAAGAAAGATGATGATGAAGATTTAGACAAGATCTTGGCCGAATTAGAAATGGAATATGCGGGTATACCAGTTCCTAAAACTGAAGAACCTCCAGTCGAGGAAAAAGAAGTAGAAAAGGATAAAAAAGGCAAAAAGAAGAAAAAAGGAGAAGAAGATAAGAAAGAATCTGAAGATGGTTTGCTAGAAGATAAACCTCAAAATCAGAAAGATGTCCCGGATCTGAAAGAAGAAGTCATCGAAGATGATGAAAAGACAACAAAATCTCAAAAGAAGAAGGAGAAAAAACAGAAACAAAAAGAAAAGGCTACATTGAAGGTATGAATTCTATAAAATTTTCTAGTTTATATTTTGTTTTTTATTAATTTAGTTTTTAATATTTTATTTTATTAACACCGCTGTAACTTAATTCTAAATGAGTCAGTGAGAAACCAAAGAGTATAAGTAACAATGTTGTGATGCAATGCACTATTATATCGCAAAAATGAACTCTCAAAATTCAAAATTGTCACTTGCGCTCCTTGGTTTCTCACTCCTTAAAATGTCTTTTTCACTTGTATACTCATGTCCGAGACCTGTGGATCAAAAGTTCAATTATCTTAGGATACTTCAAGTTGATTGATTGCATTTAATTTTCACGAGAAGACGACAATGCTACCAAAGATTGTGTTAGTTCAGATTCTTGGCCATCATAGGTTGATATTTCCACTGATAGTGGATTGAATCATAACTATATTAATCAATTTAGGATGTGATGTTTAAAATAAAGTTTGTAGGCCTCGATTCCAGAAAATTTCTGCTATTCTTAATTGTATAAAAATTATGTATCTATAAAGAGAAATTAATAAAGAATATATTAATTTAAAGGAGGTGGAACCACCAGCGCCAGCAAAGGTCGAAACTGTGAAGCCTGAGAAAGCTCCTGAACCTGAGAAACCTGAACCTGAGGCTGAAGCTGGAGAAGTTGATGCGGACGACGATGGTTAGAAATATAGTGTGAGTTTGTTATTTTCATTTTTTGGTTAATCGTGTTGTTCATATATGTTATTTTTTCAGATGATAAGAAGAAGAAAAAGAAAAAGAAAGGTAAAGGAGAGAAAGAAGATAAGGATAAGGGTGGTAAACCGAACAAGAAAACCATAGCTGCCATGCAGGAAGCTTTACGTAAGATAAAGGAAGAGGAAGAAAGGTTAGCGATTATAGCGGCTGAAAAATTAAAGAAAGAAGAAGAAGCTGAAAGGGCAAGGCAAGAACAGGTATTAACTATAAATTAACATTTAATTTAAATTCTTACTCTCTTATGTATATTTGTACATAACTAAAATTTTAATTTGTTAATTTAAAGATTCGTCTCGAAATAGAACGTAAAGAACGCAAAAAGCAGAAGGAAAAAGAGAGGAAGGAAAGGCTGAAGGCCGAGGGGAAACTTCTGAACCAGAAACAAAAAGCGGACAGAGCCAGAGCTGAAGCGATGATTGAAGCTATGAAGGCTATGTACGCAGGTTCGACGACTCCCCACCCTCCTGCGAAACCTAGACCTTTTACCAAGCTCAAGAAGAATAAGAAAGAAGATGCGGCTGCAACTGAAGAAGTGCCAAAGGTTCAAGTCGAGATAATTGAACCGCCGAAGGCTGCGAAGGAAGAAGAAGCGTCACCACCCAAGGAAGAGGAAGATGTTAAAGATTCATGGGATGTAGAGTCTGATGAAGAAGGTAAGATTATAAAGTTTGATTCATTGGAATTCCGTTCTCTCATGTTGACGAGAATATTAAGAAATTGCTAATCATTCATTTAATTTTATGACCTTTTCAATTAAAATAATTTTTATAAAAATCTGTTGGGAATGCCTTATGTATTTTGTGTTATGAGTTTTTTTAATAGTCCTTAATCTGATACCAAAACAAACCCTCCATAAATAAAAATACTATTAAGTATTTATTTTGAGAACTTTTGAACTTAAATTTAATTTTAATATCTTCTGAGCTAAAAAATTATGTTACACTGGGTAAACTGATATATTTTTTGGTATTTATGTTCTAAAATTTTATCAACCATAAAATAATGATTTCTCATTTCTATCTACCCGTTTAGAGAGTTAAAAAATAAAACGCATTTAATGTTTATTTCATTCCTAATGAGCCTGTTGTGTTATGGTGTCCTTTCAACAACCTGGAGTCTGTAGTGGCGCAGGTTACAACCTCATCTGGGATGGTTTGACTTTTATTTAATATAAGTATAGGATTGTGAGCAGCCTAGTTAAAAGTTCATATTACATGTTAAGTGCAGAGGAGCTCCTAGCAGATTTTCTCGGCAACTTGTTTTGTAATCTTTAAGAGATAACAGGGGTATTCATGATCTTTGGTTTAACATGTTAAAGCGTGTTAAATGGAAAAACTCATGTTAAATTGAAAAAAATTGCCTTCTTTTACCGTGGTAAAACGAAATAACATTTAACATGGCTGAGAGTCTGTTACTTGGTCTGTTAAATGGAGAATGACGTCACACAATAGACCAGTTGAGATCGCCGCCATTTTTGTTGTGACAGCTCAGTTCTTTCGTGTGTTAGTGGTATTCATATCCTTGTTATTAAACCAGAATGTATAATTTTAATGATACATTTGAGAAAAAAACCAATGTAATTTCATTCTACTATCTGAAAATTTGTAAACGCTCGCCAGATAAAAATCTCACTATATGAACCATGTAATTATTCTTAGGGGACATATGTCCCAGAATAAAGTTATTTTTTCATTTCATTTCATAAGCTAAACTTTCACACAAATTCCACTTTTCACTCACTCTAGGCATGTTGTAATTAATTATTTAAATCAAAACTGAAGTAAACAATAACGTGAGGGTCTGGAAGGAAGGTTATAAACATAAAGGCTTATACAACAAGTTGCTGAGAAAATCCGCCAGGAGCTCTTATGCATTTAACGTTTAACATGACTTTAAATAGGGCTGCTCACAATCTTATAGTTATAACATTTAACACAACATCATGAATACCCCTAATGAAATGTCTCCAACAGCTTCATCACATCATCTTTCCCCCACCTGATTTGTTCCTTGTTTCTTCTTCTAGTTTTTTTTTCCTTTTCATTACTTTATTATTATTTTTATCCATTACTTTATTAAGGTTTAAGAATTTCCAAATAAAACATGAACTACGAGCAACTAACCTATCAAAATGATGAGGGAAGAGCTCAGCTGGTCTGTTGCATGACATCATTCTCCATTTAGCAGACCTATTAACAGACTCTCAACCATATTATTTGTTATATTATTTAACATTTTAAAAGAAGAAAATATATTTAACATGTTAAACTAAAGATCTTAAATACCCCTTTTGGTGGTCCCGTGGAATAATAATATTTCTCTAATTTACTTCTTATCCACTGAAGTGTGTTGTTCGGCGATTTGGCGACAAACAAAGAGTCCTTTATTCTTCCTGGGTGACTTTTCGTTGTCTTCTTTTTTCAAGATGTCTCCCTTGAGCGAGACAAAACACGATGAGGACCTCCTCATCCGGGAAACATCATTCCCTGCCCGCGGCTAAGTAATGAATGCCTTCCAAAAACCAAGTTTTCTTCCTTCCTCTTCTCTAGGTGTTAATTCTCAACATCGTTTTGAATTTTTTCTTATCAATAATTTTCTTTACTTATTCTTAACTTCTATTTTTTCTTAAATATACTGTAATTTCAATGTATGGCAAGTTAAAATAAAGTTTTTAAAATATTTGAATCTGCTCAACATGGCCGTGATTCAACGAACTTTTTGCAGGTCTCGTGCCGCCATCTAAGCTTTGCCCCATATCTTTCGTGACTGCATATTTTACTGATGAAAATTGGTTAGCTTGCTTTTAAGTTTAATTCTACAAATAAACATATTGAAATGATAAATCACATAAAACCTACTAAAAATCATTTATATATAATAAATAACTATTTACTCATAAAAGAGGATAATACAATATATAATATGAAAACTTCTATAGGAATTAGATTACCTGTTTTCGAAACTGCTTGAAAATTTCCGCTTTCGATTTTCACAGTGGTTACTATAAATGGATCAGGAAGTTAAAAATGTTCTGTATGTATATGCATTTTTATTTAAAAACTAAAATTTATTGCCTGCTGAGTTTTCTCAAAAATAGTAACTTTGTTTTTTTTTAACCAGTTTGGTTTACTGGAGTGTTTGAATAACTGAGATTACACTATATTTATTTTTGAAGAATTATGGATGTAATATTTTAATAGATAACATTTTTAATTAGAATTTGTGATATTCAATATAAATATAAGAAGAGTAGATTCCATAGACCGTGCATAATATGTATGAGGATAAAATGGTTGGGGTTGCGGTCAGTGTAGAACACAAGTAGAAACTTATTTATTAGTGCCAACGTTTCAGCCAGAATTTCCAGCCTTAATCAGG
>NW_027110937.1:91702-96565 GCF_000696795.3 Halyomorpha halys | reverse complement strand
TATAGTTATAACATTTAACATGGTAAAACATTTAACACAAAATCATGAATACCCCTAATGAAATGTCTCCAACAGCTTCATCACATCATCTTTCCTCCACCTCATTTGTTCCTTGTTTCTTCTTCTAGTTTTTTCTTCTTTTCATTACTTTATTAAGGTTTAAAAATTACCAAATAAAACATGAACTACGAGCAACTAACCTATCAAAATGATAAGGGAAGAGCTCAGCTGGTCTGTTGCATGACGTCATTCTCCATTTTGCAGACCTAGTAACAGACTCTCAACCATGTTATATGTTATATTGTTTAACATTTTAAAATAAGAAAATATTTAACCATTTAACACAACTTTAACATGTCAAACTAAAGATCTTAAATACCCCTTTTGGTGGTCCTGTGGAATAATAATATTTCTCTAATTTACTTCTCATCGACTGAAGTGTGTTGTTTGGCGATTTGGCGACAAACAAAGAGTCCTTTATTCTTCCTGGGTGACTCTTTGTTGTCTTTTTTTTTCAAGATGTTTCCCTTGAGCGAGACAATACTTGATGAGGACCTCCTCATCCGGGAAACATCATTCCCTGCCCGCGGCTAAGTAACGAATGCCTTCCAAAAACCAAGTTTTCTTCCTTCCTCTACTCTAGGTGTTAGTTCTCAACATCGTTTCGAGTTTTTTCTTATGATTTCCTTTATGAATAGTTTTCTTTACTTATTCTTAACTTCTATTTTTTCTTAAATGTACTGTAATTTCAATGTATGGCAAGTTAAAATAAAGTTCTTAAAATATTTGAATCTGCTCATCATGGCCGTGATTCAACGAACTTTTTGCAGGTCTCGTGCCGCCATCTTAGCTTTGCCCCATAACTTTTGTGACTGCATATTTTACTGATGAAAATTGGTTTGCTTGCTCTTAAGTTTAATTCTACAAATAAACATACTGAAATGATAAATCACATAAAACCTACTAAAAACCATTTATATATAAAAAATAACTATTTACTCATAAAAAAGGATTTACAATATATTATGAAAACTTCCATAGGAATTAGATTACCCGATATCGAAACTGCTTGAAAATTTCCACTTTCGATTTTCACAGTGGTTACTATAAATAGATCAGGAAGTTAAAAACGTTCTGTATGCATATGCATTTTTATTTAAAAACTAAAATTGATTGCCTGCTGAGTTTTCTCAAAAATAGTAACTTTTTTTTTTTTAACCAGTTCGGTTTACTGGAGTGTTCGGATAACTGAGATTACACTATATTTATTTTTGAAGAATTATGGATGTAATATTTCAATAGATAACATTTTTAATTAGAATTTGTGATATTCAATCTATTAATAAATATAAATATAAGAAGATGGTCAGGGTTGCGGTCAAAAAAAGAACAAATAGTTAATAACTATTTTAATATCCGACGTTATTTTTTAAAATTTTTACTCTTGGCATTGTTACTTATTTTTTATTCTTATAATTGTTTATTTTATATTGATACTATTTTTTCTCTTCCTTCCTTTTATTTATATGTAATTTCTTATCACTTTATTTTTACATAATATTTATCCTAACCTTATTGTTGTAATATTCTCAGTTTTTTTTTTTTTGTATCTTTTTAGCCCTGATGAAGCCCTGCAAAGTGGGGCGAAACGTTGGACATTTAAAATAGTTATAAACTATTTGTTCTTTTTTTTTACTGCAACCCTGGCCATCTTCTTATATTTAAATTTTTACGGCCAACTATATATACATATATATTAATAGACTTATTTTTTTTTACATTCAAATTTTTTTTCACTTCCTTATTTTGGAAAGTAGGTTGAGAATTTTATTTGATATAGGCAGAGAAGAAAGTCAGATGATCTGACTGACAAATATTAGTAGACTCAATAGACCTTGCATAATATATATGAGGATAAAATGGTTGGGGTTGCGGTCAGTGTAGAACACAAGTAGAAACTTATTTATTAGTGCCAACGTTTCAGCCAGAATTTCCAGCCTTAATCAGGGTTACTTGGACAAGTTTTTAAATCCAAGTGGATTTAACCCTTGAATATAATATATTGTCCAGCAGCTCTGATGAAGGCTTGAAATTCTGGCGAGAGTGAACAAAAAAAAAAATATATATGTTATTAATGAAATATGTTAGTAAAATATTAGAATAAAGAAACAAAATATAAAGTTAAGTAAGACAAAAGGGAGTAATTAGTAAATATTTTCTCTTCATTATTTCGATTATATTTTTATTCTGCTCATAAAATTAACTAGCCATATTTATAATTTCACGTAATTAATTACTATTAATTTAAAAATTGTTTATATTATTTTTCAGATAAATCAGAAGAAACTAGTCAACCTAAAGAGGTTGTTAAAAAAGTAGAACCAGCTCCTGTGGTGAAAAAGAAGGAAGAAGTTGTAGAAAAAGAAGAGTCCGAGGACGAAGACGATGATGATGAAGAAGATGAGAGTTCAGGAAGTGACGAAACCTCCAGTGATAGTGATAGTGAAGATGAAAAGAAGAAAACAGATGCAGACAGGAGAAGGGAGAAAGCTCTTGAGCGTATTAGGGTATCTAGATATTCTTTTATACAAGCAACTGTTATGTTAATTATTTTTGTTAGTGTTTTCAATAACTATACTTTCTCATTTTGAAAAATTAGAAACGTCAAGAAGATGCAGAGAAAGCGAAATCTCCAGATGAGCTCAGGGCAGCTGTTGTATGTGTTTTAGGACATGTAGATACGGGTAATTAGTTATTTTTATGTACTTGGCAAACTGTATACATGAAAGCTGTGTACAAGTTAAAAGTTGTTTTGACTTTCATACTACTAATTTTATCGATAATAATCTCGAATGATGGTTCATTTTTTTTTTTCCAGGTAAAACAAAAATATTAGACAAGTTACGTAGGACTAACGTACAAGACAGTGAAGCTGGAGGTATCACACAGCAAATAGGTGCTACCAATGTACCAATTGAAGCCATCAAAGAACAGGCCAAAATTGTTAAAGGGGTAGGATCCACATATATGTATTTATACCTTAATATACGGTACACTGAAGTATATTTTGCATTTTCCATGATTGAAGAACTTATTTCTTCTTTTTTTTTTTTTTTAGGGGTGTTCTTAAGATTTTATAATTTTATTTATTTTATTTTCAGTTTAACACAAATGAACTGAGAATCCCTGGTTTACTTATAATTGACACCCCAGGCCACGAATCTTTTTCAAATCTGAGGTCTCGAGGATCTTCTCTGTGCGATATTGCAATTCTTGTCGTCGACATAATGCATGGTCTCGAACCACAGACGATCGAGTCCCTTAATCTTCTTAAACAGAGAAAAACTCCTTTCATTGTTGCTCTGAATAAAATTGACAGGTAAATCAATTCTTATTTTAATTAACTAAAGTTATGTGTTAATCATTAGTATTGTATTGTAATATTATAATTGCTATCTTCAGGTTGTATGACTGGCAAACAATGTTAAGGAAAGATGTCCGTGATGTAATCAAAGGACAAGCGGCAAATACTCAGCTGGAGTTTGAACAGAGGTCAAACGAAGTAATCTTACAGTTTGCCGAGCAGGTGTGTATTTTATTGCCAAAATTAATTGATAATTACTTGGAGAATTGACAGTCATAGAGAGCATATCTTCATATCTCTTGGATGTCACACCTCGGTCTTTCAGGCTGAGTTGTTAGCAATTAATGTCTGACAACCATTTATGCACTAGGTATCTTCATAACCCATTCTAAATTGGTGGAAGAGAGGTAAATCTATTTGAATTCTTGTTCTTTAGCCAATAAAGTACGGGTTGAATGTGTGCCTAGACGTACAGGCATTGTTAAGAAGGGATTTCAGAATGTTCCCTTTATACCTGGATCCATATGTGATATCAGCTGCATATAAAGGCGATTGTTGATGGCAAGATTGGGCTATACTGGAGGAATACTAAGAGACAACAATCAAAAATGTCCTTAAAGGTCGTTGTTCAAAAATGAGTGCAATACATCTTCATATGGAAAGACAACCCTATAGTTGGTGACAAGACTATTTTCAGGACACTGTTGGCTAAGCTAGCATGCCTTTTTGATAAGACTAAGGAAGTCAGTCATCTGCAGGTTCTGCAAAGAGGATGTTGAGACTGCTAATCACATCATTTGTAGAAGTGATGCATTGGCTAGAATATGGTTCTGCATCTTTGGCCGAGAGCTTAACATTGACTCCAAGCTTGGTGATATGGTTGATTTGTTCATAATATCCAACTTTGCTAAGGCATCTGGCCTGTTCCAAACAGAGTGAATACAATAGGCCAGGCCCTGTGTGGCGACAGTGCATTCATGCTAGCTCAATACAAAATTATGTATTTGAATGTATAAAGCAAGCTTTTTTTTTTTCTGATTATTTCTATGCTAAATTACCTGTTCACCAATTCAATAATAAATTTTATCTTTTTTTTTTTTTATTCCTATTGGAATATTTTATTTTTGGAAATGAACCATTTGTCCATTTTACATCATCAACCCCCCCTAACCACCTTTTAACAAATGATATAACCTGTACCATTCTTCTGGTATAGGTTATATCTTTAATTTCTATTGGAGAGTAACTCATTTTTCCTCCAAATCTCCCTTTGTAGTTCATATATTTAACTGAGTCTGTCTAACAAATTAATAGTCTGGGTGATCTTGTTTGATATTACTATGATATATCTCTTACGCTTAAATATGTGTAACAGATAATACATTATTTGAAAGTAACTGACCAATCTTCAATAATCTTTTTCTGCAAACTAATCTTTTTGTGTCCTACTACTGTAATTTGATTTACAAGTATACTTATTGCATTTTGAATTTCCTGTC
>NW_027110937.1:85701-90827 GCF_000696795.3 Halyomorpha halys | reverse complement strand
ATATACAAGGAAATAATGACCATCTTCCTATATATCAATTTTTACGGTCAACTATATATACATATATATAATAATTTTTAAGTTAATAAGCATTTAAAGAAGTCCGAAAATGTTTTTAAATTACTTATGTTGTGATGGTTGATAATATAAGATCAAAATGATTTCTTTACATCAGTTGTAATTTATGTATTGTATATTTTAGGGATTGAACGCTGCTTTATTCTATAACAATCCAGACGTAAGGAGCTATGTCTCACTGGTCCCTACTTCAGCTATAACTGGAGAAGGAATGGGAAACCTCTTGGCCCTTATTGTGGAATCGTGTCAAAACATGTTAGCCAAAAGGTTAATGTTCAGTCCAGAGCTACAGGTAATTCTAATAATAACATTTAAGTAGTTTAATTTAAGCAATGTATTGAGGACCTGAAATAAATTTGTGTAATACAAAAAAAAATGTATAATGTAATATTTAAAATAAAATAAAAAGAATTTTTATAGTTTTAACTAATTTCATATCTAAAAGATAGCTTTGAAAATGACATGGTCAAATAAAAAGATTAAATATTAAATAAATATGAGAATTTTTATTTTTAATTATATATAATATTATAGGCATAGACTCTTAATCTCAGGGTGGGTTTCTAAGCAATCAGAACATACATTCAGTTACTAATGACACTGAATTAAATTATTTATTAGCTAGCTTTATAAATTTGCTTCAATTCTATTTTGAGCAACACTAACCAATTACACAATCTTCCTTCGATCATTGTTGAAACCAAAAGTCCTTTATTCTTTTTGGGTGACTCTTCGGTGTCTTCTTTTTTCAAGATGTCTCCCACTGAGAATAGCTAAGGGATCTTCCAGACATCCTGCCTCTAGGCGATGTCATCCATCTCCTGCCTAAGTAACGAAAGATGCCAAAAACCTAAACCTACCTTCCCCTTCTCTCGTTAGTTCTCAACATCGATTGTAACACTACGGTTTTGAGTTTTTTCCTATGATTTCCTTTATGAATAATTTTCTTTAATACTTATTCTTAACTTCTATTTTTTCTTAAATGTATTGTAATTTCAATTATGATGGGAAGTTAAAATAAAGTTTTTAAAATATTTGAATCTGCTTAACATGGCCGCGATTCAACGGATTTTTTGAAGGACTCGAGCCACCATCTTAGCTTTGTTTTGAATAACGTATTTATTATAGACAATGAAAATTGGTTAGCTTGCTTTTGGTTCAACAAAACAAATGAACAATATTTAATGTTGATGCATAAAATAAAAACACAACTAAAATCATTTATATATAAAAATAACTATTTACTCATAAAAGAGGATATTGAAATATATATTTGAAATGATATACAAGGAGAAGATGGTTGGGGATGCGGTCAATGAAAAACACACATAAGTTCGATTAACCTATTTTTAATGTGCCAATGTTTCGGCTAGAGTTTCTAGCCTTCTTCAGGGCTAAAAACTGAACCAGATAACCACAGTAAGTATAGAAAAATAATAAAAATAAAAAAGAAAATATAAACAGAATAATTTTCCACATAAAATGAATAATTTTACAAAATAGAATTAATAAAATGAAGTGATGAGAAGTGATTTTATTAATTATATTTTGTAAAATTATTCATTTTATGTGTAAAATTATTCTGTTTATACTTTCTTTTTTATTTTTCTATACTTACTGTGGTCGTTATCTTGTTCTGTTTTTAGCCCTGAAGAAGGCTAGAAACTCTAGCCGAAACGTTGGCACATTAAAAATAGGTTAATCAAACTTATTTGTGTTTTTCATTGAACGCACCCCCAACCATCTTCTCCTCGTTCATCATCCACGGTCAACTATCTCTCATAATTTTGAAATAATATATTTTTTATCAAAACAATTTAGTTAGTTGCAGTTAAATGAAAACCCAAAGAAATAAAATAGTAAAAAAGTAATATTTCCAGATGATTATATAAAAATGTATTTTTTAATAATTAAAGGGAATTAACGAATAAAGATAAAATGAACATAATGCTCCTAGTGAAGTCTTAAATTATAATCAAATGAAAATGTATATAAAATTTATAGTGTCTGATATCTAACAAGAAAGAAATAAAAAAATGAAGGAACAAATAATGAGGTGTTAATAGAGTGCGACTCTAGACAGAAAATCTGTCGCAGCACCCCTGATAAAGGCCTGAAATGTCAGCACAAATAAATCAGTTTTTATTTATTGGTGTTTTTTGCTTATCTCACCCATGGACCATCTTCTCCTCAAAGGCACAAATAATAATGATAATATTCTGGTTAAAACGTATGGAATGCAGTTTTTATACAGAATTTTTTGAACCTTATTTTTCGTCTCCTGAAAAATCAAGAATATGGACCTAAATACTTTATTCTTATCAATACAGATTTAAGTTTTTCGTATTAGTCACAAAGTCAGTTTTTTTTTTTTTTTCTTGGTTCTACTGAACTTTGTGTTTTCTCAGCACTTTATTATTTTTTTCTTTTTACCATTGGTTAATCCAGAGGGTTAGTTAAGCTAGTGCTGTTTAAGGGAGTTTTTACTGTATTTGTTTAATATGTTATAATAGTTTATATTTAATACAATAATAATTATTATTGTTATTGTACCAGTAGTTTAATTATATGTTTTTTTTAATACAATTTTAGGCTACTGTCTTAGAAGTTAAGGCCATTCCTGGTTTGGGAACAACTATTGACGTCATCTTGGTCAACGGTTACCTTAGAGAGGGTGAAACTGTTGTCCTCGCGGGTACGGATGCCCCAATTGTAACTCAGATCAGATCACTCCTCATGCCGCAGCCTCTCAAAGAATTGAGAGTAAAGGTAGCTATATCTTAATTCCTTATTTTGACTTCTGAAATAGAATTAAATAAATAATATTAATAATTACTTTTATTTTGTTTTTTATTTGATTTAACTGTTGCAATATAGGTTTTTTTATAGTAGAATCTTAATATTACTATTTATTTTTAATTTTCAGAATGCATATGTTGAGTATAAAGAAATCAAAGCAGCTCAGGGTGTTAAAATTGCCGCTAAGGACTTAGAGAAGGTTATTGCAGGTAAATAGTTTGTAATAATTAAATTATTCTTTATTATATATTTTGCAGATTGATCTCTATCCTCAGAATTTCTTATAATATTTAAAAGGTTTATCTTCATCATAGCCCATGTTCCTTATATTGTCAATTCATTAAAATACTTGTTAAAATAAACTTATTATTATTTGTTTATTCTTCTCGCAATCGTGGATTCAGAACTGAGACTTGATCCCAACCACATACAGATATAAATTTAATCAAACATTTAAAAGCTTCTGCATGATTCTTGACATATCTAAGAGAACCGCTTGTAGAGCCTCTTTTAGCATGTAAAGTGGTAATTCCATTCCATCTGTTCCTTCCACCATTGACTTCGGGATCAGCCCATTCATCAGTATTATAATTGGTGTTACTTCTGCCTCCTGCCTCTCCTGATATTTACGAAGCTTCTCATCCACAGTTGAGCTAATGTTGTTATCATTTGGAATTACAATATTGTAATATTCAAAAATTAATTAAAATAAAATAAAAAGGAATTTTATAATTTTCAGTTATTCTCAGATCTAAGGTATAGTTTTGAAGATTACTAGGTCAAATAAAAATATTAAACAGATATGAGAATATTAATTTTGTTATATATGATATTATAGACTCTTAATCTCAGGGCGGGTTTCTAGGCTATCAGAAACAGACATTTAATTAATAACATCTTTACTTAATTATATGTTGAGCTAAACTAACCAATTTATACTATCTTCTTTTGATTATTGATGAGTCTTGATGTCTTCTGTTTCACAAACTAATACCGTCTTTAAACAAGGCCCTGGTCCTCTATAAGTTTTCAACTTCACTGGCGATCCAAAACAAAGAGTCCCTTTTTTCTTCGTGGATGACTCTCTGATGTCTCCGTTTTCAAGATGTCCTCCCTTGAATTGGACAAGAGATGATGAGGACCTCCTTATCAAGGAAACATCATTCCCCGCCCGTGCCTAAGCAACCAATGCTCAAAACCAAAACCTGTCTCGATGTTCCATCTAAACATCGATTGTAGCACAACAGTTTCCTATGTTAGCAAATGATTTCCTTTCTGAATATTATTCTTTAGCACTTTTTCTTGACTTACATTTTTCTTAAATGTATTGTAATTTCAATTATGATGGCAAGTTAAAAGAAAATTTTTAAAATATTTGAATCTGCTCAATATGGCCGCGATTCAACGAACTTTTTGCAGGACTCACGCTGCCATCTTGGCTTTGTTTTGAATGATATATTTATTATAGACGATGAAAATTGGTTTGCTTGCTTTTAGGTTTAATACTACAAATAAATATGTAGAAATGATAAATCAAATAAAACCTACTAACAATCATTTATATATAAAAAATAACTATTTACTCATACAAGAGGATATTATACTGAAAATCAGTTATTTATAAAAAATAACGATTTACTCATAAAAGAGCATATTACAATATCTATAATCTTTTTTTCCCTGTTTATGAGGGTTATGTCTGGTTTGTTACGATGCACTGTCAGTGATAATGGATTCATCTCCATTTAGCTCAATGGAGCCATTTTGAAATATTTTACTTGAATTATACTTATAATATGGTGTCCTTACTTCCAAGAGATTAAATTTAAGATTTTGTTGTTATGAAATTTGAATTTAGAAAAATGACTACTAATTTGTTAGGTAATTTATATGATGTTTGACCTTTATTCCTTTTAATAACTCATTACATATATGGTTGATTTGGTTTAGATCTAGTCTAGATGATTGGTTCATTAAATATTAGGGGTATTCAATATGTTGTGTTAAATGTAAAATATTTTACTATGTTAAATATTATAAGTATAGGATTGTGAGCAGTCCTATTTAAAGTTATGTTAAATGCATAATAGCTTCTAGCGGATTTTCTAAGTAATTTGCTTTATAACCTTTTCTTCCAAAACTTTATGTTACTTGTTTACTTCTAAGTTTTGATTAAAGTAATTTATTACAACATGCATAAAGAGAGTGAAAAGTGGAAGTTGTGTAAAAGTTTGGCTTCTGAGTGTTTT
>NW_027110937.1:84432-85651 GCF_000696795.3 Halyomorpha halys | reverse complement strand
TTTACTTCTAAGTTTTGATTAAAGTAATTTATTACAACATGCATAAAGAGAGTGAAAAGTGGAAGTTGTGTAAAAGTTTGGCTTCTGAGTGTTTTGTTGATCTTCTGACTTGTGGGGAAGAGAATCAAAATGAGCTAATTGACAACTGTCATTACATTATTATTATTGTCATTCATGCTTTATTAGTTTTTAAAACATCCAAATCAATACTAACACAATCAAAACACAAACTACAAGCAAGTAACCTGACACAACAAACAAAACAGTGACAAGCTCAGCTGGTCTGTTGCGTGACATCATTCTCCATTTAACAGACTCTCAACCATGATATATGTTATATCGTTTTAACATTGTAATGAAGGAGATATTTCTCCATTTAACATAATAGTACAAGAGCTGGGAAGAAAAAAAATCAGTTATCTCACCCCAATTTTTTATTACTTTCATGAAAACAATGTATAATTACTAGTAAAAATTGATGAGCCTGCCAAGTATAGGTAGGGGTATTAAAAAATGGCTGTTTCAAAGCGATAAAAAAACTAATTTTTCATTCAGAGCTCTATATCTTATAAAGTAGGACAACACAAGAAAACCTAAGAGAACGTCATTTAAAGAAGAGTAAATTTGCTGAAATATTAGCCCTAAGAGAGCTATTTACGTCTAATAGTTCTCGAGGTATAGCTTTTTAAAAAGCAAAATTTCTTTAAAATCTACTGAAAGATAAGTAATTAGTTAATTTATTTTGAGAAATCTATATCTCAGAAACTATGTGACGTACAGATGTCTATTAGCACTCAAAATAAAGCTAGTTTAATGGACTATAAAGAAGTTTATGACCTTTACCTTCGTAGGAATAGTAGTTTTCATGATATTTGCTAAAATAAATTGATTTATAGTTGTTCGGACAATAAATTTGATTTATGAAAAACTCTATTTTAGAAACCATTGGACGTACTGAGATCTGCCAGTGCTCAAATTAAAGCTAGTTAAATTTACTACAAAATAGTTAATTATTTTTATCTTTGTAGGAGTAGTAGTTTTTATGATATTTGACAAAATAAACTCACAAAATGTTAATTTCTAGTTGTTCTTATAAAATGTTGGATATTTGAAAAAATATATCTCTAGATCTATAAGACGCACATATGTCTGCCAACACTCAAAATAAAGGAAATTTAACTTACTATAAAGTAGTTTATGACACTTATCTTCGTAGGGG
>NW_027110937.1:81739-84347 GCF_000696795.3 Halyomorpha halys | reverse complement strand
TAAGACTCACATATGTCTGCCAATACTCAAAATAAAGGAAACTTAACTTACTATAAAGTAGTTTATGACACTTATCTTCATAGGGGTAGTAGTTTTTATGATATTCACATATGAGTATAAATTTGGCAAATGAAAATTTGTCGGAACAACTATAAATCAATTTATTTTAGCAAATTTCATGTAAACTAGTACTCCTTCGAAGATAAACATCATAAGATACTTTATAGCTCATTAAACTAGCTTTAATTTGAGTGCTAATAGACATCTGTACGTCGAATGGTTTTTGAGGTATAAATTTTTCAAAATAAATTCACTACTACTGATCTTTTAGTACGTCCCATACAACATTTTTATGAAATGTTGCTTTTTAAAAAGGTATATCTCGAAAACTGTTTAACGTAAATAACTCTATTAGAGCTCATATTTTAGCAAATTTACTCTTCTTTAAATGATATTCTCTTAGGTTTTCTTGTGTTGTTGCTACTTTTTAAGATAAAGAGCTCTGAATGAAAAATTAGTTTTTTTAATCGCTTTGAAACCGCCGCCATTTTTTATTCCCCCTACCTATACTTCGCAGACTCGTCAGTTTTGACTATTAATTATACATAGTTTTCATTTAAGTAATCAGAAATTGGGTGAGATAACTGCCTTTTTTCTCCTCTTGGGCTCTTGTACTATAAGTTTTTCTGTTTAACGCATTTTATCATGTTAAACTAAAGATCATGAATACCCCTATTGTATTGAAAAGTTTTCTAGGTACTGAGAAAGGTTGACAATTTTTTTTATTTTAGATTTATTTTAAATAAAAAATGTTTGTGCTATATTGTATCGAGTTTCCCTCCCTTTTTTTTTAAGGTCTTAATCTTCGTGTCGCCGAGAAACCTGATGAAGTTGAAATACTGAAAGAAGAAGTAGCTAGAGAATTGAAGAGTGCGTTGTCGAGTATTAAATTACAAGAAAGAGGAGTGTATGTTCAAGCTTCAACTCTAGGATCTTTAGAGGCTCTTTTAGAATTTTTAAGGACTTCAAGTATACCTGTAAGTTTTTAGTTTTCATTATAAGTTGCATATTAATATTGAAATAGGGACTCCACAGACAGTACACGTACAATGGTGCAATATTCTGTGATCATTCAAAGAATCAATTAACTAGAAGTATGAAACTATTTGTATTTCCTATGATGTCTGGGAGTTTTAACATTTTAATGTTTGCCAAACTTGTACTATAAACTCATCATTATAAAATTAACATTCCATGATTAGATTATAAATTATATGGGCCAAGTGTATTTATGAGGACATAATAATTCCGTAACTTAGATTATCAATTACTGGGCTAAGTGTATTTATGAGGACATTAATATTACGGAATATATAATTCCATAACTCCCAAATCTTTTATATATTTGAAATTAAAGAAAGTAAATTATATTTGAATTGAAAGAGTGCTCATACAATATTTTATTTCTTCACTAATACCCTATCATTAAATTAAAAAAAATTAACAATTACCAGAGAAATAATTACTTAAGTAACAACAGTTTCTGAGGCTCACAATCTTTGTTGTATTATATGCATAAATAGTAAATAAAAGTTGTTTTCAAGGTTAAATTTGTTCTCAACATTTAAGGAAATGTAAAAAACCTCATTTGTCTCCAATTATGATATTTACATTTTATTATTATTTTTTTCATACATCCTTTATTTTTAATAACAATATTAATATATACCTAAGTATATACAAACATAACTGGTGCTCTGCTTTTGCCATATGGCATTAAAAGGGGTTGGGCTGGGTCCGCTGAAGGCGGGGGTTACAATATTGGCCCAGAAGTCGCTAGCCTGGGGGTACAAAGAACGGAAAGGGCCGCTCATTTTATTATTAATATGCTCATGAATTTCATTGAATTCCTTTTAAGTTGATTCGTGGGCAGAAAAGCGCTAATTAATAATTGCTGTTTTTTTATAAAATGTATATATAAACATTTTATTTTATAACAAATTCTAGTTTGTTCCCTTTTTCTGTATCCGTATAATTTTATTTTGTCAAATTTTAACACAATTCCTTAAAATAAACGGGAGCAATCTCAACTCTATTTGTCACAATAAAAGAAATTAATCTTTGAATAAAAATGTTTAAATTCTTAATTTTGAGCCTTGATCCTATCTACTGAATCTTGTCATTATTATTTAATTAATTGTATATGCTTTTAATCTTCTAATTTTATCCTTTCTCTATGTGTATACATCTTTTCCTTTCAAAATCTGTTTTGAATTTTTTCTGAATTAAAATTTCCGTCAGTTATAAGGAAGGGTGTTAGATCGACCGATATAGTTAGGTTTTATATTACTGGAGGGGTGTATAGGGGATTAGTATTTGGAATGTTAGACCATTACTATTTGTAACATTACTATAGGCCTTAGGGCGCGGAACGTTACTATTTGTAACATTACTATAGGCCGTAGGGCGCGGAACGTTACTATTGGATGTGGGAGTGTAGGAGGCAGGATGGGATCAATCAGAGCTTAAACAGGGCACTTCCAGGCCTCGTTTACCTGCCTCCCTCAATCAGTGGCTCATCTAAATCTCGCAGGAAATTACTCAATAT
>NW_027110937.1:80434-81576 GCF_000696795.3 Halyomorpha halys | reverse complement strand
CTTTTTTGAAATTTTGTCTTATGGTCACTTGATTAAAATTTATTAGTCTTAAAAAAGTTTAAAATGCTATATTTATAAATTTTTACTAAGTGACCATATGACAAAATTTAAAAAAAAGGAAAATGGATATACTTAATAATGAAGAATATTAGAACTTGAAGATGGGGGATTGCGAAATATTGTACAAACAAATACAGAATACTGTTATTATTATAAAGGATGTTTTTTTTTACCTCAACAATCTTAATAAAAAGAACAAGTAACTTCCTAGAAAATAAATTCCAGTACATGTACATTACATTTTTGCAACGTTTTGGCCCCAAATCTGCATGTTTACTTTCACCTCCATAACAATAAAAAATTATTCTTATATATACAATTATGGAAGTACTTGTGTGATTTATTTAAATAATTTCTTTTCCCAGCTATTTACTCCTCATCGCGGTTATATATATTCTTCTTTTATAACTTAGGTATATCTTATTTTTAATCAGTTTATTATTTTCCTTGACCCTACTTCATCTTCAACTATAATAAGTTATTTTTAAAATAATTTTAAATTTGAAAAAAAAAATTATACAAATACTGCTATGAATTGGACTTAAAAGAATAATTTTTGTTACTTGTATGAAGGAAAAAATGTTCTAAAATGGCTAATGTAGGACAGAAACATTTCAAAGATTTAAAATATTTTTAAAGGAGCAATTCGAAAACATTTATGAGCGCCTGCTCAACTGCGTCGAGTTGCTAATGCACAGCATACCATTCAGTCCAATAGACAATATTAAAAGGGATGAGAGAGAATTGTCGAGTGGACTTTTATATTTGTTTTTTCCTTCCTCTTCTTCTTCTTTTTTTTTTTCCTCTCTTCGACGCATAAAGTTGACACTACCCAGTTACCCAGCTAAGGTTTAATATAAATAGTGACGTAAGATTCACAGTGTATCCAGAATAATGGTTTCCGCCATGCTCTGAAACTGGTCCTTTTAAATAAAAAATAATTTTTATAATTAAATATAAAAAATATGTGAGTTTGATGAGGTTCATGTTTTCTCGATGTCTTTTTAATTAATATTTTGTAATTAAAAAAAGTTAAATATATGCTAGTACTATTTTTTTTTTTTTCACGAACTGGCTAGGAC
>NW_027110937.1:74466-76019 GCF_000696795.3 Halyomorpha halys | reverse complement strand
GAATTAAGGAAATAAACATATAAAGTTATATAGTGCTAAGAAACAAAGAAATATGAATATTTTAATTTAATAATATCAAAATTAAAGTATGAAAACAAATACATACATATATGGAATTAATAAAACATATAAGTAAAATACTAGAATAAGAGGCTGAGACTTAGTCATTTGAACTCAAAACGTGTATTTCTGCCGAAAACTCGAATTAGAAACTTTGCATGATCCCAGTACTTTCCATATTCTATATGATTTCAATAATAATAAAGGCCTGACGAACCCGAAGGTTCGATGCCGATACAACCAAACGCTCTCTGCATACATCCTTCCAGTGATGCCCTCCAAACCCAATTCTACTAAATCAGTTTTAACGCAATCCTCCCATCTACTTTTCAGTATACCACTCGGATGTTTACCCGTCGGTTCAGTGCTTATTAACATTTAAGGGATCGGCTCGTTACTAAGCTTTATAACCTTACATGCCACAATGCTATAACCAGAATTATATTTACTAGGAGCAGTTTCCTTAATTCAGCATTGTGTAGCCTTCAAAATTCTCCCATTAATTCATCCTTTTTTGGTCCGAATATTTTATTTTCGAAAACCTTAAGGCACTGTTCATCCCTCAGTGTAAGAAACTGATCCCAAAGACCTTAATAATTTCATTTCTAAAACAATAGGTGAAATTATAATAAATAATTATATGTTTTTAGGTTGGAATTTCTTATTTGCCGATATATTATTCATCAAATCATAAAACATTTTAGAAATCATAATTTAAATTAGCATAATTTATTAAAAATAATTATAGAAAATTTATTTTAATGTTAAAGTTTTAGGGAATTTTCAACCTTTTTCATAATTTTAGAATAGTTATAATATTTTAATGATTGGAGAAGTTTGTCGGGGGGTGCGGTCAGCAAAGAAGAACATAAATTTAAATTCGAATAATTTATTAAAAATTAATTATATGCATTTTTTTTAATATTAAGATTTTAGGGAATTTTCAACTTTTTTCGTAATTTTAGAATAGTTATAATATTTTAATGATTGGAGAAGTTTGTCAGAGGGGAGAGGGGTGTGGTCAGCAAAGAACAACAAATTTAAATTTGAATAATTTATTAAAAATTAATTATAGAAATTTTTTTTAATGTTAAGAGTTAAGGGAATTTTCAACTTTTTTCGTAATTTTAGAATAGTTATAATATTTTAATGATTGGAGAAGTTTGTCGGAGGGGGGAGGGGTGTGGTCAGCAAAGAAAAACAAATTTAAATTTGAATAATTTATTAAAAATTAATTATAGAAATTTTTTTTAATGTTAAGAGTTTAGGGAATTTTCAACTTTTTTCGTAATTTTAGAATAGTTATAATATTTTAATGATTGGAGAAGTTTGTCGGAGGGTGCGGTCAGCAAAGAACAACATAAATAAACAAAACCATATTTATTTATTTTATGCTGCAGACGTTTCGTCCTAAGTTTCAGGTCTTCATCAGGGGTTATGGCGTAGAAGGTAGGCCTGCAACTCAATACGACATTATAATAATTTAATTTCGC
>NW_027110937.1:62396-67896 GCF_000696795.3 Halyomorpha halys | reverse complement strand
GAATTAAGGAAATAAACATATAAAGTTATATAGTGCTAAGAAACAAAGAAATATGAATATTTTAATTTAATAATATCAAAATTAAAGTATGAAAAAAAAAATACATATATGGAATTAATAAAACACATAAGTAAAATACTAGAATAAGAGGCTGAGACTTAGTCATTTGAACTTCCAGTGATGCCCTCCAAACCCAATTCTACTAAATCAGTTTTAACTCAATCCTCCCATCTACATTTCGGTCTACCACTGGGACGTTTACCTGTCAGTTCAGTGCTTATTAACATTTAAGGGATCGGCTGGTTACTAAGCCCTATAACCTTATACACCACAAGGCTATAAACCCAATTATATTAACCAGGTGCAGTTCCCTAAATATAGCGTTGTGTAGTCTTCAAAATTCTCCCATTCATTCCTTTTTCGGTCCGAATATTTTATTTTCGAAAACCTTAAAGCACTGTTCATCCCTCAGTGTAAGAAACTGATTCCAAAGACCTTAATAATTTCTTTTCTAAAACAATAGTTGAAATTGTAAATAAATAATTGTATTTTTTTAGGTTGGAATTTCTTATTTGCCAACATAGTATTCATCAAATCATGAAATATTTTAGAAATCATAATTTAAATTCGAATAATTTATTAAAAATTAATTATAGAAAAACGTTTTTAATGTTAAGGTTTTAGGGAATTTTCAACCTTTTTCGTAATTTTAGAATAGTTATAATATTTTAATGATTGGAGAAGTTTGTCGGGGGCTGCGGTCAGCAAAGAACAACATAAATTTAAATTCGAATAATTTATTAAAAATTAATTTTAGAAATTTTTTTTATGTTAAGGTTTTAGGGAATTTTCAACTTTTTTTCGTAATTTTAGAATAGTTATAATATTTTAATGATTGGGGAAGTTTTTCGGGGGGTGCGGTCAGCAAAGAACAACATGAATTTAAATTCGAATAATTTATTAAAAATTAATTATAGAAATTTTTTTTTAATGCTGAGATTTTAGGGAATTTTCAACTTTTTTCGTAATTTTAGAATAGTTATAATATTTTAATGATTGGAGAAGTTTGTCGGGGGGTGCGGTCAGAAAAGAACAACATAAATAAACAAAACCATATTTATTTCTTTTATGCAGACGTTTCGACCTGAGTTTCAGGTCTTCATCAGGGGTTATGGCGTAGAAGGTAGGCCTGCAACTCAATACGACATTATAATAATTTAATTTCGCCAGTTACCAATAATTAAGTACCAATTATTTTTAAGTAATCTTTTTGCTTTTTTAATTGTTATATACATTTCTAAATGGTAATTACTTTTATTTTATGTATATTATACGATTTTTTTACACATTCAAATATTTCTCTGCCTGTTTTCGTTATGCTTTTGGTTTTTGGCACAATCTCGTTTATAGTCGTATTGTCCATCGCAGAGTCACATCTTAACAAAGGTGATTTTCCCTTAAGCGTTCCTTTTTGTTATTTGTTTTGAATTTTGTACCTATATGAATTCCACCGATATTCGTGTAGTTTTTTTGTATGAGTATGAACTTGATAATAATGCTGCAAAAGTTGCAGGGTATATAAACCAGGCGTTTGGGGAGAATACTGTTAAAGATGGAAAAGTGCAGCGTTGGTTAGAAAAATTTCGGTCTCGTGATTTTTCAATACAATATGAACCACGACGAAGACGCTAAATGACTGTGACGTTTTGAAGCATCCAGCTAGTTCACCGGATCTCTCTTCAAATGATTTTCATTTTTTAAACACTTGGGTCTGTTTTTAGGGGCAAAACAGTATAAAAAATCGATATCTGAATTTATTGATTCTAAAGATCAGAATTATTTTAAGACTAGCATCTATACTTTAAAGTCCCGCTAGGAAAATTATATTAAAGCGAATAGAACATATTTTGATTAAATAAATAGTGTGTACGGTTGCTATAGTGAAATAAAACCACTGGCGATATCTGCGTAGACAAGGGGTGTTACGGTTGTCATGGTGAAAACAAAACACGAGCGATATGTTTTAGACGAGTGGGTTTTGGTTTTGTGAAGGTGACAGTTTGATTTTGGAACGCGTTACGATTGTTCAATGTGAAGTGTTAATAGTTTAAAGGTCCTCTGTCTTTACTGTTTGAACCGAAACGGCACCATATGTGAAATGTTATCGTATGTGTTTTGTTTTTTCAATTCATTTTTTTTATGGTGTTCTACTTCAATGGACGGTCATTAACACTAGAAGTGGGTATATAGTGCAGTGCGTAGCAACGAATCTTCAGCATGTGCTGGATAGGAGAGTTGTGGCAGGTTTCATCTCTATAATTCTGGGAAAGGTGAAACGGTGGCCGGAAAGGAAATATCGGGCAACTTTGCGTTCTGCCAGGAGTACACCCAAAGACTACGTGGGGTTCGAACTAAGTTTTATTTTTATTATTTTTTTTTAAAATTTTATATTCGCTTTTATATTCTTTTGTATAATAATGTAAATTTAGTTGATAAGGTTAGTTAAGCATTTAAATTAGGGTTAAGTCAACCTATAAGTTTTCATTGTTTTATTAATTGATATGAATTATTTTCTTTCCATTTTCATTCTGTGTACATATATTTCTTCTTATCATTAAACTTTTGTACATATAGTTCTTCTGTTCTTTCTTATGCATGTATACTACTTTCAACTTGTTGATTTACCTTTTTTTTTTTGTTATGTTCACTTAATATTACGAAAATTCAACAGGTGGGAGATAACACCCCTAGGTTTTCTGTTACCTACATGTAAAGGTATTCGCCAGTGATCATAATTCAACAATTGTTTATATAGGGGTATATTGTGGGCATATTGTTTCTGGGTTTTTGTTATTACCAACAATTTATCAAAAAAAAATAACGTGGCACCTAAGGAGTAATTTATTCTTTATTGTTTTGTACTTTTTTTCCCTTTTGCGATTATATTTTTTTTTAATTTTCCTTTAACTCGCCCCCTTCTCCGCTTAGCGTGGACAAGTATAATCGATAAATATATAACTAAAGATAAATCAAAATTTGCGGTTATAATAGCTTGTGAAAAAAGATATGCAGTTTTATATATTCACTTTAAAATGCGACATTTCATATGCACCAACCTAATACAATATGTGTTTTTTTTTTTTTTTTAGTTTACTGTAATGCCTGAATGAGCGAAAATTTGGCAAGATCGATTAATTAATCTTTTTGAAATTACAGTAGCTTTTTTGTGTAACTCATACATAGTCTCCGCCTTTTGGTTTTCTGTTTTTGACGAATTATAATTAATTAAATTGTTGGAAGATAGTCCAAGTGGCGGTGAATAAAGGTATCAAAATAGTAGAAGAAAAATATTTATTTTTAACCAAGGTTTCGTCTTACTTGCAAGACTTCGTTGTCATCTTTGTTTCAATCTGACAGCCCTGACGAAGCCCTGCACTGTGGGCCGAATCGTTGGTTAACAATAAATAGCTTTCTTTACTATTTTGATTTATTTACCGCCACCCGGACTCGAACTATCTTTCTACTATCCTACTTCATACGATCTGCTCTCTTCTTCCAATATGATTAATTAAAATAGTAAAATATTTTTCTTAATTATCTATGAATTAGAATGAGGTATTATCTAGTGAAGGGAAAAAAGAGCGCCTGTTGGCGTACTCCGATGGCTCCAGGAGCCCTCGAGTTCTTGTAGAAGGGCGACAGCTGTTGCAGTACCTGCGGTAGGTGTGCCGGCACCGTAGGCGGAACTTCCTCAGCCCACGCTCCGCCTCCGCCCTGCCCTCTAGTACACACCTACTTCGTGTGCTCTTCTTCTGTCGCTATGTCAACGCCAAAAGAAAAGAAACTTTACTCCATTTTGTTTTTATAGCCCCATTTTGTTTCGTTTTTTTTTGTAAAAGTACAAGACCTTGATATGCCCATTGCTAGTGAAGAAGGCAATAAAATTTACCTTCACTCGGTATTATGGTCTTTTAAAATTTGACATTTAGTGTGAGCGTTAAAGTTTATAAACGGCATTATGGTCGTCTTTTTTGGTTTCATTGTCAGTAAAAGTGGTGTAACTCATCGTTTGCATTTTTTAAATAAAACTATCTTCAGTATAATTCTTAGTCTTATTACGCAATAAACGAGTTATCGCTAAGTCGGACGCAACATTATCATTCCACTTTTTGCAGCTCATTCGGAAAGCCTACACATTTCCTGATAGTACAAGATTCCAAGAGAAGAAAAAAGCCAGTTATTTCACACCGATTTCTAATACTTTAATGAAAACTATGTATAATTACTAGTCAAATTGATAATTCTGCCAAGTATAGGTAGAAGGAATGAAAAATAGCGGCTGTTTCAAAACGTTAAAAAAATTAATTTTTCATTTTCATTTTTCAATTTTAGCCCTAATAGAGCTATTTACATTCAAAAGTTCTCGAGAAACATTGCTTTTTAATTAGCAACATTTCATAAAAATGCTTGAAGAAGTTTGTCGGGGGGTGCGGTCAGCAAAGAACAACATAAATAAACAAAACCATATTAATTTATTTTATGCCGGCGTTTCGACCTGAGTTTCAGGTCTTCATCAGGGGTTGTGGCGTAGAGGGAAGATTAGTACTTCGATTTCATAAAGATGTACTGACAGATCAGAAGTTAGGGAATTTATTTTTAGAAATCTATATCTCATAAACTATTCGACCTGCAGATGTCTACAAGCTCTCAAATTAAAGCTAGTTTAATGAACTGTAAAGTAGTTTACGACCTTTATCTTATTAGGAATAGTAGTTTTCATTATATTTACTAAAATAAATTTATTTAAAGTTGTTCGAGCAATAAGTTTGATTTATGAAAAATTTTATTTCAGACGTACATATGTCCAGCACTCAAAATGAAGGAAATGTAACTTAGTATAAAGACGTTTGTGACATGTATGATCCTAGAGGTTGTAGTGTTTATGATATTCACATATAAATATAAATTTGGCAAATGAAACTTTGTCCGAACAACTATACATCAATTTATTATAGCAAATATCATGAAAACTACTACTACGAAGATAAACGTTATAAACTACTTTATAGTACAATAAAATAGCTTTAATTTGAGTGCTTATTGACATCTGCACGTCCAATAGTTTTTGAGATATAGATTTCTAAAGATAAATACCCTAACTTCTGATTTTTCAGTGCATTTTTTTATGAAATTTTTCTATTTAAAAGCAATATCTCAGGTTCATCTGTTCTCTTAGGTTTTCTACTGTTGTAGGTAGTTTTAAAGATATTGGGATCCGAATGAAAAATTAATTTTTTTTAACGTTTTGATACAGTCCCCATTTTTTATTTCCCCTACCTATACTTGGCAGACTCATCAATTTTTACTAGTAATTATACATAGTTTTCATTAAAGTAATCGAAAATTGAGGTGTTTTAGTTAGTTAGTTTTTACTCCTCTTGTATTATGAGTGTTGTTAATCCAATTGTAAGCTCGGTGTATGGTTGCTACCATCGCTTTG
>NW_027110937.1:60440-61880 GCF_000696795.3 Halyomorpha halys | reverse complement strand
GAGGTGTTTTAGTTAGTTAGTTTTTACTCCTCTTGTATTATGAGTGTTGTTAATCCAATTGTAAGCTCGGTGTATGGTTGCTACCATCGCTTTGTTCGGTCGTCATGTCTCTTAAACCTTTTAATAATCGATATATGATCAACAACCGATAGTTTGAATGTAAAACTAATTCAATGCAGAATATTTTTTTACTCTCTTTGCATATGTATTCTAATTTTCTGTAACTTCTTACAATGCCTGTGTCTTTTTTTCTTTTTTTACTGACTAATGCGAGATTTTATATTTATACATAAAATGATGCTGAGTTTTCATTATAAAAAAAAAGAAGTAAAAACAATAAATTACTAAAAGAGATTTTAATAAAATTTATAATAATTACTTTCAAAATAATGTTTATTAAAACTTTAATAAAGTAAAAAATTACGATATTTTTTTGTTTTTGATTCACTGGTTTACGAGAAGACGCTTAATGTAAGACGCAGTCTTTTTAATCTGTTGGCTATTTTGACCCACCCATTTAAGTCTCCGAGACTTAACATCAGCTATGACCAATCCGTATCTTTTAGGCTCATAGTATAAAATAAATTAAAGAGACCCAAAAATAGAAAAAATATTTTTTTTTTTCACTACCGAAGGATTCCAAAAAGACAAAAATTAATGTTATAATCTTTGTGGAAGTTTCTTAATTGAAGCCTCTTAGAGTTGGGTAAAAATTAGCTATAGTCGAAAATAATAGCTAAAATTGCCATGGATACGGTGTTTATTAATCAATAGTTCATTCATGAATAAGGGCCGTATCCATGGCAACTTTAGCTATTAGTTTCAACTATTGCCCAACTCAGCTTGATTCTAACAGATAGGACTAAATGGCTAATAGTTTGCACACAAGTATCGCTTTTATGTAAATATATTGAAAGTGTGAGGAGAAATATTATGAAAAAAGGGGGTATTCATTATTTCATGGGCTGTTCAAAAGTTTTCTGAAGAGATTGCTGTGATAAGAGGCTGACAGAATATTGCACAATGCTCCAATCTGTTCGAAGCTTTAGCTTTCGTTATAAGGACTCATAGAACTATAAAGTAAATTAGCATATAAATTAATTATCTTCGTCTTTTATTGCCTTATAATATTTTTGAAAAGAAATAAAAAAATATATTAAGGATTTTATTTTTAGGAAGTTTGATTATATATATTTTTTTAAATTGTTGAAATGCAAAAGACTTCTAATAGCATATCTTTGATGCGCGGTCATAAGGACTTAAGTCACTTTTCAAGCATTTGGATATTATGTCGTATTATAGCACCAAATCAGAGCTACCGGTTAGTAATAAGGTCTTTATGCTTCAGATAGACTTAATACTATATTGTTTTATAAAAATAATAATTACGAAAATATCAATAATTAGATTTTACATTATGTTTCGAAATTTTTTTTTTTT
>NW_027110937.1:54747-58375 GCF_000696795.3 Halyomorpha halys | reverse complement strand
AAAAAAACACACAAACAAATAATAGATTATATTCTATTGGAAGTTTTTTCAACTCAACAATTTTAAAAAGATTTATACTTATACTCATGTTTATTATAATTATTCCAAAAATGACCCGGAAAACCTAGGACAGTTGTGTAATTTCAAAAAAAAAAAGTTTTGGCCGGCACCATGCATGTAAATCTGGTGAAACATCTCACACCAACAGCTGAAAACTCTGTTTTTCTTTCTTCATTCTATTTATTGACAAATATCTGAAATCTGGGAGGTTCCTTGTTTTTACATTAAAGGGAGAAAAAAATCCGAGCGTACTCGAAGTTTAAAGCGTTTGGTTTGAACGAGTCGGTCTTTAAGTATAATGCAAAGAGGTACAATTTGGCAGATGGGCGAAGGAAGCTCGGAGGATGATCCGTTGGAAGTATCGACTGGAGACAGGCAGCGACATACCGCCACGGCCTGTAGGATCGGGCGGGCATACAGAGTGGCCTTCACTTCCCGGATACACGACGCCCTGAATCAGTAATCCTCCCTCGGGGGGAGCCTCTTCCCCGCTGCCGGAACCACATCCGTTGTCTTCTTCCTTTGCGCCGTGTTCCTGTTGAGGATGTGTCGAGGAGACTTTGCCGCTGCTTTGGACCAACCGCTTCTCCTCCTAGCCGCCATCTTCCCCAAAATGGAGATGATCATGTGAAACTTTTTCCAAAGTGATTTTAAAGAACTTTTATTAAATTCAACTATCGTTCTAGTATTTTAACAAGATACTTATTAATATTATTATGTAAACATATTATGTTTCTATGAATATATATTTGAGCAAAAATAAACCCCTAAACTTAATTTACAAGATTAAAAACAATTTACAACCAATTGATAGAATTTAAATGCATGTTATTTTTCAATTTTGGAATTGCTTAGCTTGCGCATTCTGTCCCAAAACCTTTTTTTAAAAATGTTTTTATTTAAATTTACAACTGTATATTACATAATACATTCAGTAAATTTATTCTTAGTTAAAATGGAGTGGTACAGGCGTGTGAAGAAACTACCTATTGGTAGCACTCTAATGACATTTTACATTAGCTGGTCTCGTGGCCATCTTCTTTTCAGGTGCCTTGGAGGATTGTCAGGAATGGAAGAGGATGCAAGGTTAGAAATTTGTGGGTTTGGGTTGTTAGGAAGTTTGTAATGGAAGGAGTGATATCTGGTTCGGGGTAGATCGGTTACTTATGGAACATTAAGGTCTTTATGTATGATTTTATTTGTGACAAAGTAAGGAGCATTGATAATTTTACGAAGGATTTTGGATTTTAATGATTGGATACGAGAGGAATTCGAAGGTTTAGTGGAGCCCCAATGCTCAACTCCATATGTCCAGATTGGCCTTATTACAGTCATGTAGATCTGTCTTTGTGGATGATTTTATTTGTGACTAAGTATTGAGCATTTAGGATTTTGGATTGTAAGGATTGAATACGAGAGGAATTCGAAGGTTTAGTAGAGTCCCAAAGGAGTTGAGCATATGTCCAGATTGGCCTTATTACAGTCACGTGGATCACTCTTTTGGAATGAGTTGGAAGTTTAGACCGTTTGTCTAGTAAGTGCTGTAATAGTCGAGATCGACGTGCAGTTTCATGTCTTTTCAGTCTTGTGTGAGGATTCTAGGTTAATCGTTTGTCCAGATGAAGTCCTAGGCTGTCAAATATCATAAAAACTACTACTCCTACAAAGATAAACATAATTAACTGTTTTGTAGTAAATTTAACTAGCTTTGATTTTAATGCTGTCAGACATCTGTACATCCAATGGTTTCTCAAAGTAAGTTTTTCATAAATCAAATTTATTGTCCAAACAACTATAAATTAATTTATTTTAGCAAAAATCATGAAAACTACTATTCCTACGAAGGTCATGAATGTGTTTATAGTCCATTATACTAGCTTTAATTTGAGTGCTAATAGACATCTGTACGTCACATAGTTCCTGAGATATTGATTTCTTAAAATAAATTAACTAACTACTAATCTTTCAGTAGATTTTAAAGAAATTTTGCTTTTTAAAAAGCTATATTTCGAGAACTGTTGAACGTAAATAGCTCTCTTAGGACTAATATTTCAGCAAATTTACTCTTCTTTAAATAATGTGCTCCGAATGAAAAATTAATGTTTTTTTTAAGATTTTGAAACAGCCGCCATTTTTTATTCCCCCTGCCTATACTTGGCAGACTCATCAATTTTGATTAGTAATTATACATAGTTTGCATTAAAGTAATCAAAAATTAGGGTGAGATAACTGCCTTTTTTTCTTCCCGACTCTTGTGCTCTGAGTAGATATGTGTATCAAGCGATTAGTGTTATCGTCATCGAACCTTTTGGGTCACTATACCTTTATTATCATACGTCATCATTATTGCGTATATTTATGCACAGGTACATGTATATGCACGTTCGCATTGACTAATGAGAAGAAAGCGGCAATACAATGTGTTGATGAAGATATTTATATATCTTGCTCAATGTGATAATCGGCTGTGAGATATTGAACAGTCGGTATAAATCTCTTTTAATGGACAATGTCGCATTTTATACGAACGTTAATTAACAAATAGCGCATCTCTTGTTGTTCGCTACTGCGGAAATTGATAAAAGCCGAGATTTAAAACTTTTACTTGAGATATTCTCTCTTCACCTACTGCGCACTGTTCATCATATACACAATATTGTGCAACTCTAAGAGAAATATTTCATCTTAGCTCTAATCATATCTATTAATTACTAGGAGACCAGCAATATGTATTTAGGGATGCAGCAATGCAACTGCTAGATTTAGGGATGTAGACAGATAAAGTAAATACTGGAAGATTATTGATTGACCGTGTATATATGATGAATGGAATATGGTCCGGGTGCGGTAAAAAAAAAAACCAACTCAAATAGTAAATAATTATAATTATGAGAGATAGTTGACCGTGGATGATAAATGAGGAGAAGATGGTTGGGGGTGCGGTCAATGAAACACAAATAAGTATGACTAACTTATTTTAATGTGCCGACGTTTCGGCTAGAGTTTCTAGCCTTCTTCAGGGCTGCTTGCTGAAAAGTTGAGCGCCTAATCTATACTATTTTAAATAATTATACTATTTTATTGAGCCAACGTTTCGTCCCACTTTGCAGGGCTTCGTCAGGGCTGTTTTGACGGAAGTCAAAGTCAGAGTGACTATGTATAATTACAAGTCAAAGGTGATGAGTCTGCCAAGTATAGGTAGGGGGAATAAAAAATGGCGGCTGTTTTGAAACCTTAAAAAAACATTACTTTTTCATTCGGAGCTCTATATCTCTTAAAAACCACCAACAACACTAGTAAATCTAAGAGAAAAGTTTTTTTTTACTACGAAAAAAATGTTTAGCCCGTTTAACCCGAAGTACATTAGGGTTTAGTAATTTTTAACACAATCATCAATATGTGTTGTATACCACACCTAAGAGAATTTGCTTCTCTCAAGGGAAGAAATTGGTGCTTTTCTTGCTCATGCCGAAACAACAATTTCAATGTAATTGCACTTATGAGGAAACATAATCAAGATACTTTTTCAAGTTTTCTATTTATAGTTTACATAAAATGTACCTTCATG
>NW_027110937.1:51496-53659 GCF_000696795.3 Halyomorpha halys | reverse complement strand
TTTAATGTTCCATAGGTAACCGATTTAGCCCGAACTAGATATTAATCCCTGCATCATAAACAGTTTCTAGCAATCTACCTGACAACCCTCGAAGGCATCTGACAAGAAGATAGTTTCGAGATCTTCTAAAGTAGAAGTGTTATTAGAGTGCTACCAATGGGTACCAATTATTCCATATGTGGGTACTGTGGTAAGGCACGATGCTACTATCTCCAAGGACCGAAGTTCGAATCCGGCTGGGCAGAAAATTGTTTTATGTTACACTGTAGCCGAGAGTCAACCCTGTGGGTTCGGGAGCCCTAGGGTCTATCCAGCCTCCTAAATTGGGTAAAAATCTGGCGATCTAGCGTGATTCTGACCAAATCACCTGCTTGCACAACCGGTGGTCTACTAACAGTACTTCATTACAAAGTACTACACCCTTAACCATTCATGTGTTGTAGTAGTATAGATTTCAATTTTAATTACTAACAACCCACAAATATGTTTAAGGAAAGTGCAATTACATTCGTTTCTTAGAAGATAGGATTATTTCGTTAGTCTGGGTTATTTTTTAAATTATATAATTTTTTATTTTAATTTTACCGTTTTTCCTATTGATTAATCATTTCAAATTTCTGTATACGCATCATTATGTGATGCTGTTTATAGTCGAATCATTAAATATGGAATTGACCGGTGACAAGGAGGTACGTGGCCAAAGAGCTAATTGTTTGGTTCAGCGATTACCCAGCAGTACGGTTGTAGATGATATGGTACCACTTCTCGGCCGCCTGTGTTAAATGGAAATGAGACTGATCCTCTGGGACAGAAATGGCAGGACGCCAGTAGGTGTGTGTGGGACGGCCCTGGCCTTCCTTTTCAGAGTGGGTCCTCGAAGGATAGCTCTTTAATGTCTTTCTGCCATATAATATCCTTTCGTCCTGCGCAAATCATTTTTTATTATTAGCAATTAAAGTGGAACAAGTGTTTAACATTATTTTATAGTTACCTATCTATTAGCACTCAAATTAAAGTTAGTTTAATGAGCTATAAAAAACTTTATTACGTTTATTTTCGTAGTCATTTTCATGAAATTTTCTAAAATAAATTGATTTATACTTGTTCACACGTCGATTCCGACTATTACAGCACTTACTAGACAAACTGTCTAAACTTCCAATTTATTACAAAAGACTGATCTACATGACTGTAATAAGGCCTATCTGGACATATAGAATCGAACACAATCATCACAAAACCACCAAATTCCTCTCGTATCCAGTCTTACTATCCAAAATCTTCAATGCTCCTTACTTTGTCATAAATAAAATCATCCATAAAGACCTCACTGTTCCTTATGTAACAGATCTAGCCCGAACCAGTTATAAACACCCAAACCACCCAAAAGGTCTCTAACTTTGCTTCTTTCTTCTTCCATTACTGACAATCCTCAGATGCGCCTTAGCTGTCTAACCTATCGCCCTGATGAAGCCTTGCAAAGTGAGGCGAAACGTCGGACATTAAATAGTTAAAAACTATTTGTTCTTTTTTTCACAGCAACCCAGAACATCTTATATTTATAAAGGGAGGTGCGGTCAGCAGAAAAAACACAAATATACAAACGAATTATTTATTTGTGCCGACGTTTCGACCTGACTTTCAGGTCTTCCTCAGGGCTATAAAAACAAAAGGACTACAACCATCATTCAGAGAGAAAAAAATAAATAAATACAAATAAAATAAATAATAGACTAAAAATTTGGAAATATACATAATAATGGAATGAAAATTTAAATTATTTGATTAATAACTATGGAAAAAACAGTTGTAGATTGATAAAATTCTTATTTATATACATAAATGTGAGTAATAAATAAATTATATAGTGGATAAGAATGTTATATTGATGAGAATATATACTCACATTTATGTTTATAAACAAGAATTTTATCAAGCTACTACTGTCTTTGTCCATAGTTATTAATCAAATAATTTATATTTTCATTCCATTATTATATAAATTTCCTAATTTTTAGTCTATTATTTATTTTATTTGTATTTTTTTCTCTCTCTGAATGATGGTTGTTGTCTTATTGTTCTTATAGCCCTAATGGAGACCTGAAAATCAGATCGAAACGTCGGCACAAATAAATAATTCGTCTGTATATTTGTGTTTTTCTG
>NW_027110937.1:49577-51274 GCF_000696795.3 Halyomorpha halys | reverse complement strand
TTTCTGCCATATAATATCCTTTCGTCCTGCGCAAATCATTTTTTATTATTAGCAATTAAAGTGGAACAAGTGTTTAACATTATTTTATAGTTACCATTTGTATATGGCAAAGTACTCCGAAAGCGGTGAGAGGCTTTAGCTATTTCGGTTCATTAATAATAATAATAATGCCCATATATGTGAAAGAGAAATAACGAAGTCTTGTCGGCTCAGAATCAATCCAGCACATAACATGAGGCTGCCGAGTCCTTGCTAAGAAGGAATATTTTAGTACAGGCCCAAGAGGAGAAAAAACGTAGCTATCTCACCCCAATTTTAATTGAAAACTAGGTATAATTACTATTCAAAATTGATGAGTCTGCCAAGTATAGGTAGGGGGAATAAAAAGTGGCGGCTGTTACAAAACATTAAAAATAATTTATTTTTTATTCGGAGTTCTATATCTTTACATCTACCAACAACAATAGAAAATCTAAGAGAGCATCATTTAAAGTAGAGTACATTTGCTAAAATGTAAGCCCTAATAGAGTTATTTACGTTCAATAGTTCTCGAGATATAGCTTTTTAAAAAGCAACATTTCATAAAAATGTTGTATGGAACGTACTGAAAGATCAGTAGTTAGTGAATTTATTTTGAAAAATCTATATCTTAAAAACCATTTGACGTACATTCTATTATCATTCATATTAAAGTTAGATTAATGAGCTATAAAAACTCTAGTACGTTTATTTTCGTAAGAATAGTAGTTTTCATGAAATTTGCTAAAATAACTTCATTTATAGTTGTTCGCACGTCGATTCCGACTACTACAGCACTTACTAGACAAACTGTCTAAACTTGACAATTTATTACAAAAGACTGATCTACATGATTGTAATAAGGCCAATCTGGACATATAGAATCGAACACAATCATCACAAAACCACCGAATTCCTCTTGTATCCAATCTTACTATCCAAAATCTTCAATGCTCCTTACTTTGTCATAAATAAAATCATCCATAAAGACCTCACTGTTTCTTATGTAACAGATCTAGCCCGAACCAGTTATGAACACCATAACCACCCAAAAGGTCTCTAACCTTGCTTCTTTCTTCTTCCATTACTGACAATCCTCAGATGCGCCTTAGCTGTCTAACCTATCGCCCTGATGAAGCCCTGCAAAGTGAGGCGAAACGTTGGACATTAAATAGTTAAAAACTATTTGTCCTTTTTTTGACCGCAACCCTGACCATCTTCTTATATTTATGAAGGGAGGTGCGGTCAGCAGAAAAAACACAAATATACAAACGAATTATTTATTTGTGCCAACGTTTCGACCTGACTTTCAGGTCTTCCTCAGGGCTATAAAAACAAAAAGACAACAACCATCATTCAGAGAGAAAAAAAATAATAATACAAATAAATAATAGACTAAAAATTTGGAAATTTATATAATAATGGAATGAAAATATAAATTATTTGATTAATAACTATGGACAAAGACAGTTATAGATTGATAAAATTCTTATTTATATACATAAATGTGAGTAATAAATAAATTATACAGTGGATAAGAATGTTATATTGATGAGTATATATACTCACATTTATGTATATAAACAATAATTTTATCAATCTACTACTACTGTCTTTGTCCATATTTATTAATCAAATAATTTATATTTTCATTCCATTATTTTATAAATTTACAAATT
>NW_027110937.1:41978-49271 GCF_000696795.3 Halyomorpha halys | reverse complement strand
TTTGTTACGAAGAATAAAGTTGAATCGATTAGTAAAACAGCTGTTTCCGCATTCTCCTAAGCTTCGATTTGACGACAGTCTCGACGAATTCTTCGTTGATGTCTTTCGGTGTTTCCGGCACGATCCCTCCGTAGCGGATGACTCCCGAGTAGGCCAACCTGGCTTTGAGTGCCGAAAGGTTCACCACTAGCTTGGAATGGAAGTCCTCGAAGCCGGATATGATGTCCCGGACGTCGTTCTCCAGGATGACTACGATCGTGGGATTGATGCGGATGCCCAACTTCTTCATGAGCCGATTGCTCAGCCCCGTGTCTATGTGGTAGAACTCTGCTTCCTCGTACTCGTAAGAGAGTACTTTGAGATAGGTGTGGAAGGTGTTGCAGACGTAGCTATCGCCTCTGGAGAAGTTCACCACGGCTTCCTTTCCCTCGAATATCAACTTGAAGAAGTCCTCCTCTTCCAGCGGGCTGTAGTTGGGGAATTCTATAGTCGTTAAGACGTTTTGGGGCTTAAATTTGAATTCCTTCTGTTTATGCTTTTTGGGTTGGATTCGGCTCAGAGAATATTTGAACAGATGCTGTTCTTTCATGAATGGCGAAAAGCTAGGTGGTACGGGCATTTTAATTATTATATATTATATTTATATTTTTTTTTCGAGGAATTTTGATGAATTGATACTATGCCATATGGTATTAAACATGTTAAATATTCAATTTGTTACAATAGAAAATTTTAATTTAATTTAGCTTAGATTTCGATTATTACAGCACTTACTAGACAAACGATCTGAACTTCCAATTCATTACAAAAGACTGATCTGCATGATTGTAATAAGGCCAATCCATGTAATCCAAAATCTTTTCGTAAAATCCTCAATGCTCCTTACTTTGTCACAGAGAAAATCATACATAAAGACCTTAATGTTCCATATGTAACTGATCTAGCCCGAACCAGGTATCAATCCTTCCATAAACTCCCTAACCACCCAAACCTACAAGTTTCTATCCTTGCATCCTCTTCCATTCTTGACAATCTTTCGAGGCGTCTGAAAAGAAGTTGGCCAGGAGGCCTGCTAATGTTAAAACGTCATTAGACTGCTACCAACGGGTAGTTTATCTACACGACTTTATCACTCCATTATAACTGAGATCAAATTTACTGAATGTATGGTAATGTACAGTTGTAAATTTCAATAAAGATTAAAAGAAAAAAAAAACAACCTTACTATTGCTACGGATAATTCTTTAGTTTACCTGAGATTTAAAATTTAATTAATCGTAGTTTAAACTGAGATGGTGTTACCGGACCTTAAATTAAAATAATTTACAAACATTTTCGAAAATTCCTAGCTAATTAACTTAGCATTTGTCGGACTGATAGTATAGGTGCCTTCGTAATTGAATCAGTCTAACTTTTGAATGACAGTGCGACTGATTGTTTATTGGTATCTTTCTAGTATTTTCGAACGATTGTTCGATTTAAGTTGTACAAATTATATTTGTAACGTCAGGACATCTTGTCCCAACGGCTCTCATACCTCACTGCTTCCTGTTATACTATTTCATTATATATTTTATTTCATTATTTTGCTTATTTTTATTATTTTATTATGGCTGTTGGCGATTGATGCGGCAGCGGCAGAAAGTTGGATATAAATTTTTGCCCGAGCCGTAGAGAGGAAGAGGTAGGAGTAAGGTGGGCCAGACGCCTACCCACAGGTACGGCCGCACCACCTACTTCACATTCTTCCATCCGCCCTCTCTTGGTATTGTCCTATCGATAATTATCAAGATATTTCCAACGCCTACTGTATCCGTGCCTGGTCAGCAATAACAGATTTTTAAGCACAGGTTCCACGGAGGACGAAGAATAGGGATAACTCTGTTAACTATTAACTGTCGTGGCAGTATCATGATTTGATAATTAGTTGTACTATCAATTATAAACGGATCTTAGAAGCCTTGACAGTGAACTGTCACAACTTATAACTTCATAAAAGTTAGTTATATAGATGTTTCATATAACACCGCATTCACAACTGATTGTACAAGAGCTCAAGAGGAGAAAAAAGGCAGCTGTTTCACCCCAATTTTTGATTACTTTAATGAAAACCATATATAATTCTTAGGGGAATACAAAATGGCGGCTGTTTCAAAACGTTAAAAAAAAAAAGATTTTTTTTTATTCGGAGCTCAATATCTTAAAAACTACTAACAACTATATAAAATCTAAGAGAGCATCATTTAATGTAGAGTATATTTACTAAAATATGAGGCCTAGTAGAGCTATTTATGTTTAATAACTATTTAAAGAAAAACATTTCATAAAAAATGTACTGAAAAATCAGAAGTTAGTGAATTTATCTCGAGAAATCTATATCTGAGGAACTATGTGACGTACAGATGTCTATAAGCACTCAAATTAAAGCTAGTTTAATGTACTATGAAGTAGTTGATTACTTTTATCTTCGTAGAAATAGTAATTTTCATGATATTTGCTAAAATAAATTGATTTATAGTTGTTCAGACAATAAGTTTGATTTATGAAAAAATTTAATTCAGAAACCATTGGACGTACAGATATCTGCCAGCGCTCAAATTAAAGCTAGTCAAATTTACTACAAAATAGTTTATTATGTTTATCTTTGTTGGAGTTGCAGTTTCTTTGATATTTCACAAAATATATCTCTAGATCAATAAGACCCACATAAGTCTGCCAACACTAAAAATAAAGGAAATTAAACTTACTATAAAGTAGTTTATGACATATATCATCATAGAGGTTGTAGTTTTTAAGATATTCTCATATGAATATAAATTTGGCACATAGAAATTTGTCCGAACAACTATAAATCAATTTATTTTAGGAAATATCATGAAAACTACTACTACTACGAAGATAAACGTTATAAACTACTTTATAGCACAATAAAATAGCTTAAATTTGAGTGCTAATAGACATCTGCATGTCGAATAGTTTTTGAGATATAGATTTCTAAAAATAAATTCCCTAATTTCTGATTTTTCAGTGCATTTTTTTAAACGAAATGTTGCTATTTAAAAAGCTATGTCTCAAGAACTATTCAACGTAAATAGCTCTTATAGGACTCATTTTTTAGCAAATGTACTCTACTTCAAATGAAATTTTCTAAGCTCACAAAATGTTGATTTCTTGTTGGTCGGACATTATACATTATAAACTACTTTATAGGGCATTAAATGAGCTTTAGTTTGAGTCCTAATAGACTTATGTACGTCAAATAGTTTTGGAGATATAGATTTCTTAAAATAAATTAAGTAACTACTCATTTTTCAGTGCCTTCTTTATGAAATATTGGTTTTTTAAAAAGATACATCTCACGAACTATTGATCGTAAATAGCTCTATTAAGGCTAAATGGTGTTCTATTAGTTTTTCTGGTGTTGGTAATTTTAAATATATAAAAATTAATCATTTTGAAACGGCCGACATTTTTTATTCCCCCTACCTATACTTGGCAGACTCATAGTTTTTATTTAAAATAATCTAAAACAGTGGTTAAATAACTAACTTTCTTTTACCCCGGCTCTTGCACTGTGATGATCTACTTAAAATTAGTAAATATGATATTATTACTCCACTCCTACGTTCCGGCCATTCTGGAAGATAACTTATTTATAATATCACAGCTAACAATATAATTAAGAAGTTGTTATTCTGCCTTCGTCCAAATATATTGTATAATATACTTAGTCTATATTATTGCTTTAGAATACTTAATTTTTGACTGAGGAGTATTTTTTATATTCATAATATGCTTTAGGTCCTCTCCAACAAACACTTTTGACTGTCCAGAACTGTACGGGTGATGTGTAGTACAGGTTTCGGGAGAATAAAACCGTTCTACTAATGTTCCAAGTAGTTCCGTTCGGTCAAAAGTGGTTGGAACAGACCTTATATATCCTTGATTTTTGGTCAAAGACATAGCCTTTTTTTTTTTTTTTTTTTTTTTTTTTTTTTTTAGACATAAACTATCTTTAAAACTGGTTACTTATAATTGCAGTTTCCCTTGAAATCATCCGGTACCCTTTGATGTGTATAAATGCCTTTCTTTACACGTTTTCCAAATATTGGAAAATTCACGATGGGTTATTTAGTTTGACTAGTACAAGTTGTCTCAACCAGCACCCTTTCACCACTACACTAGCATTCGCAAATGCTTTGCTTCACACTACTGACAAACTATTTGCCATTGGTGTGAAACTATGCTATGGAAGGCTAAAGTTAAGACCTTATTGTTCTCCCATACACGCTTCGGGCACATAAGCTATCTAAGTGGCCATTATTTATTGAAGGTAGTTAATGAGATGAGAGCTGCCTTACCTGCGAGAGGCGAGCTACTTGTGTGGTCCGGTCGGCTCTGCCACCTAATTGCCATTCTACCCTCGTAGGTCTCCTTTATTGCATTATGTCCTTCATTATTCACTTTATATTATTAATATTGTAATATATTATTATTATTATTAATTAACCTAGTCGAAAAATAAAAATTAGATTTCAATGTGAGGATAAAATAGTTGAGGAGTGCTGTCAGTGGAGTAATAACGAACGGAAATTAGCCAAACTTCAGACATTAATATAGAATCTAATAGAAAACATCCTCACCATATTTATAGATAAATATAAATTAAATGATAAAAAAAAATAATTAAAAAAATACAACAAAACTAAAATAAATGGAATTTGGTCCGGGTTCGGTCAAATAAAACTCAAATAGTAAATTGGTTTACTATTTTTATTTGAGCCAACGTTTCGTACCACGTTGCAGGGCTTCGTCAGGGCTAAAAAAGATACAAACAGTTGACATAAGTAAAAAAAAAGTAGTGGAACACATGTACTTATGTCAAGTGTTTGTATCTTTTTTAGCCCTGAAGAAGCCCTGCAACGTGGGGCGAAACGTTGGCTCAAATAATAATAGTATATCAATTTACTATTTGAATTTTATTTGACCGCACCCGGACCAAATTTCATTTATCGATGCACACGGTTAATCAGCAATCTTCCATTAAACTAAAATAACATCTTACACAAATTCATTCCTATTTACTAGGAGTATTCATGATGGGTTAAATGTAAAATATTTTATAATGTTAAATGTTAAATGCATTAGAGTTCCTAGCGGATTTTTTGAGCAACTTGTTTTATAACCTTTCCTTCCTAAACATCCTGTTATTGTTCAGTTCTAAGTTTTTATTAAAGTAATTTATTACAACATGCCTAAATTGGAAAGTGGAAGTTGTGTAAACGTTTGGCTACTGAGTGCCTTGTTGATCTGCTAAATTATAAGGAACAGAATCAAGATGAGCTAATTCACAACTGTCATTACATTATTATTATTGTCATTCATTGCTTTATTAGTTATAAAAACGTCTAAAACAATACTAACACAAACTACGAGTAAGTAACCTAACACATAAAATAAAATAAAGACTCTCAACCATGGTACATGTTATATCACTTTAACATGGTAAAAGAAGGAAATATTTCTTCATTTATCCATTTAACATGAGATTTTCCATTTAACACACTTCAACATGTTAAACTAAAGATCATGCATACTTCGACTATAGGGATATTGATGATGTGTTAAATGTAAAAAAGTTTTAAGATGCTAATTTTTTTAATTATAGCATAATTGAGCAGCCTAATTTAAAGTCCATGTTAAATGTTAAGTTAAATGTTAAATCCATGTTAAGTGTATAGGAGCTCCTTGCGGATTTACTGGGCCATCTTTTCTTATCTTGTGATCTTAACGAGATAATAAAATCTCCAGCAGCTTCGCCACATCATCTTTCCTCCACCTCACTTGTTACTTGTTTCCTCTCCTAGTTTTTTTTCCATTACATAATTATTATATTTATCATTCACGCCCAAAACAAGATAGAAAAAAAAAAACTACGAACAACTAACCTATCAAAACGCCTACAGACAAAATGGTGAGGAACTCAGCTGCTCTTTTGCGTGACTTCATTATCTATTTAGCAGACCTATTCACAGACTGTTAAACATGTTAAAGATAGTTTTAACGTGCTAAAAGAAGGAAATATTTCTCCCTTTACACAACTTTTTCCATTTAACATATTAAACTAAAGCTCATGATTGCATCTATAATAAGCTAACAGTGTTCCAACAAACTTGGAAAAAAAAACTCAATAGACTTTCCTAGATGTCTTCAGTTAGCTGACTTATTCAAAGAGAGTGATTAACTTAAACTCCTGCCGATCCCATCATAACTATTCAGAAACTAATCACTAACAGTCTACTAATCCCCTATATCCCAATAGACAGGAATGATCCCGACTAGATAGGAAGCCATCTGCCGAAATGGGACCTAAGAGGAGGATGTGAGCGGGATGAATGGGCAGGAGCCGTTGCTCAATGAGCGGGCTCTCCCATGAATGGGGCCGAGGTGGGCGGGAGAGGTACCCCCACGTCTGTGGGGCCCCCTTTGCTACAATCTCTTTGTCAATCAGCTACCAATGGGTTATAGTTTATTTCTTCCTTTTCAGATTGATGTTTAAATCCATCTTTTTGAATAATTTCATCTAACTTATAGTACAAGAGATGTGTATAATTACATAAATTACTAATCAAAAATCATGTGTTTGCCACTCTGTACATGGAATAGTTTTTGAGATATATATTTCTCAATATAAATTCACTATTTACTGATTTTTCAGTACATTTTTATGAAATGTTGCTTTTTTAAAAGCTATATCTCGGATACCATTGAACGTATAAGCTACATTAGGGCTCATATTTTAACAAATATATGCTCTACTTTAAATGATGTTCTCTTAGGTTTTTTTAATGTTGTTGGCAATTTTAAAGATATAGAGCTCCGAAAGAAAAATTTATTTATTTTTAACGTATTAAAACATCCGCCAATTTTTATTTCCTCTACCTATACTTGGGAGACTCATTAATTCTGGCTAGTAATTATACATAGTTTTCATTAAAGTAATGAAAAATTTGGGCAAAGTAACTGCTCTTTTTCTACTCTTGAGCTCTTGTACTATTAGTATAATGGTGTTCTAGACTCGATGAATAAACATTTTTTTCTTCGGTAGACTCTTCATAATTTTTTTTATTATTTTTATACCAGATCGACCTGGTGGGCCTTACATGGTTGATATAACTTATATTATATAAGTTATATTATAAAAAACAGTTGATTATGAGGGGGTATAGTCATACAAATGGCACCCCTAACTATATACAATGTTCTTATTAAAAAAAAAATAATAATAATAAA
>NW_027110937.1:41015-41603 GCF_000696795.3 Halyomorpha halys | reverse complement strand
TGAAGGATGCCGCTCCCCAGACTTCACAGCCGTACATCAGCAGTTCAAAATCATGAGAATTACTACATAGATTCGATTAATATACTGTATATAATCTTGGTAATTCCGACCAATCGGTGCAGGGGGGTTGTTTGGATTAATGAAAGATTTAAGAAAAATAGTGTAAAATAATTAAACAATATAAATGTACATAAATATTTGTATTTATTTATTTTTTAATTTGACAGTTTGAAGTTTTAAAAAGTAATCTTTTCTTAAGAAGTTGTTTTTATCAAGGACTGTGAGTATTATAACATCAATTGTGACTTGTCTTATTTTGAGCGGCTACACTTTTGTTTCCTTTTAAATCCCCAGTAATCCTTAGTAATTATTTATTTTTTTTAAATTATACAGTAGTAAAAAAACTACTGTTTGTATGGCTTTAATTAAAACGTGATTAAAAAAAAAATGAGTTCACCAAAAATTTTATATTGTATATATTTCTACTGTTCTTTAATTAGTTTTACCGAATCAAATGATTTATACAATAGATATTATGTAGTTCTAATTATAATAAAATATATTATGAACACTTTAATATGAATTTAA
>NW_027110937.1:40398-40889 GCF_000696795.3 Halyomorpha halys | reverse complement strand
TTTTTCAGTATTCCAACATTAGGATAGGACCCGTCGTTAAGAAGGATGTGATGAAAGCATCGATTATGTTGGAACACGATAGTCAGTAAGTATCGATTGTATTAGCATATTGTATAGTTAAAGATGTATTATAACCATTTCTCACCTGCTTACCTCCTACAGGTACGCCGTCATACTCGCTTTCGACGTGAAGATTGAGCGCGACGCACAAGAACTTGCTGATAACCTCGGAGTAAAGATCTTCCAGGCCGATATCATTTACCATCTCTTCGACAAGTTCATGGCATTCAGGGAGGAACTGAAGGCCAAGAAGAGGGAGGAGTTCAAATCCATTGCCGTATTTCCCTGCAAGCTCAAGATTCTACCCCAGGTATAGATAGCCCCAATTATTTTTTCTGAAGTTAATAAGAGAATGTCAAATTGAGTGTTTTCGGCTTTACAGCACTTGCTCAGCCTCCACTGGCTCACTACCAGTGATGCGGCGAGAGGGA
>NW_027110937.1:37423-39000 GCF_000696795.3 Halyomorpha halys | reverse complement strand
CAATTTTTGATTACTTCAATGAAAACTATGTATAATTCATAGTCAAAATTGAAGAGTCTGCCAAGTATAGGTAGGGGGAATAAAAAATGGTGGCTGTTTCAAAGCGATAAAAAAAACTAATTTTTCATTCCTTACAAAAGTAATGCAACTCTGTTCCTTCGTTACAATTTTTTTTTTTTAATTATTAATTTAAGATATACATTAAAATATGTTTTGTTTTTTTTAGTTCGTTTTCAACTCGAGGGATCCCATTGTGTGCGGTGTTATAGTCGAAGCTGGTATTGTCAAGGAGGGGACACCTATCTGTGTACCCAGCAAAGAGGTAAAAGAAATTTTCTTTTAAATATATTCATAAAACAAAATAACAATGGATGTGTATTTATTTTTTGTGTTTTTTTTATTTATTTTTAGTTTGTCGAGCTGGGTATCGTGACGAGTATAGAAAATAACCACAAGCCGGTAGAGAGCGCTCGGAAAGGACAGGAAGTCTGCATCAAGATCGAACCGATACCTGGAGAGTCGCCCAAGATGTTCGGAAGGCATTTTGACGAGAAAGACTTCCTTATCAGCAAGGTAGGCATGCTCTTGATTATCATTATTCTTTCAGGATTGAAGTATTCAAGATTGTCATTCTTGTAACGATATTATCAATTCCTTAGGATCTATATCGAGATTATTGTTACTACCATACCATAAAAGGATGTACCAATCAAATATTTATAATAGCTTGTGGATAATTCACTATTAAAACTACGAAAATATTTTGCCAGTTCTCGCTTAGGCTGAGAGTAAATTAGTTTTATGTTATTAGTACAAGAGCCCAGTATCAAAATCTTCAGTTATTTCTGCCCAATTTTAGATTACTTTAATAAAAACTATGTATAATTACTTGTCAAAATTGATGAGTCTGCCAATTATAGGAAGGGGGAATAAAAAATGGCGGCTGTTTCAAAATGATAAAAAAAAAAAAAAAAATCATTCGGAGCTCTATATCTTTAAATCTATCAACAACATTAAAAAACCTTATAGAATATTATTTAAAGTAGAGTATTTTTTTTTTTTATTCATTTAGAAAATTATATCAAATATGGTCTGACCTGAGCCCTGTTTAATAATAAAGTACAAACTAATACTATTAGTCTTATAGATTTATCTTAATTCAATTACATTGACTTGTACAATAGTAACTTGTACTTTAGTATTTTTTAATTCCTGTAATATCACTAATAGTCCTCCCTATCATGAAAAAAATATGTATTTGTATTATTATCACACTAGTTTCTACGGTTGTACTATGAACTAAAACTATTAGCTTTCATTATGAAACAGGGCCCAGATAATATCTATCAGCCAGTACCAAAATGATACACAAAATTAAATTTATTAATTACAATTATGACTATTAGGGCTTTCTCAAGGATAATAAAATTTATTAATTACAATTATGACTATTAGGGCTTTCTCAAGGATAATAAAATTTATTAATTACAATTATGACTATTAGGGCTTTGTCGAGGATAATAAAATTTATAAGCTACATCATTACAATATGAATTGATCTCCAGTGATTAAACTAA
>NW_027110937.1:31685-36896 GCF_000696795.3 Halyomorpha halys | reverse complement strand
AAAATATATATAAGAAGATGGTCAGGGTTGCTGGTCAAAGGAGAAACAAAAATAGTTTCCATCTATTTATTTTCCGACGTTTCGCCCCACTTTGTAGGGATTCATCAGGGCTAAAAAGATACGAAATGATACAATGATAAGAATAAAAATACAAAGATAAGATAAAATGATAAGAATAAAAATAAGTAACAATGGCAAGACTAGAATTTTTTTAAAACAAAAACAATACGGGGAAGGAAAAAAAAATAGTATGTATTTTATGTACATCTGTACTTTTTAACTGTATATTTTACGTATTTTTATAAAAAAAAATTTACTCTTGCCATTGTTACTTATTTTTATTCTTATCATTTTATCTTATCTTTGTATTTTTATTCTTATCATTGTATTATTTTGTATCTTTTTAGCCCTGATGAAGCCCTACAAAGTGGGGCGAAACGTCGGAAAATAAATAGTTGTAAAATATTTTTGTTTCTCCTTTGACCGCAACCCTGACCATCTTTCTATATATCAATTTTTACGGTGAACTGTATATACATATAGAAACAAAAATAGTTTACTACTATTTATTTTCCGACGTTTCGCCCCACTTTGCAGGGCTTGATCATCAGGGTTGTTCAAAGGTAAAAGTTGATTTTCGTTTCTCTTTCGACCGCAACCCTGACCATCTTCTTATATATATAAATTTTTACGGTCAACTATATATACATATATAAAAATAAAATAGTTTAGGTAGTAAAAATTACCAACGACTTTAAGATTATCTATTTATTATTGCGGCGCGTTCTGGTTCTTAATGTTTACGATTTTGTAGATTTGCATGTTTTTATAAATGACTATAAGCCCTGTTACCATAACATTCGATCCCATATCTTAATATAGATTTACCAAAATATAAGCCCAAATTGAGGTTTTTTTTTGTTTCCGAGATAAATAAATTAACATTGTGCTGAAAAATCAATAGTTGATAAATTTATTTTGAGAAATCTTTGTCTCGGAAACCATGATACGTACAGATGTGAATTAGTACTCAAATTAAAGCTAGTTTAATGTGCTATAAAATGGTTTATGGCGTTCGTCTTCGTAGGACTAGTTGTTTTCATGATTCATCCTATAATTTTTCCTTTATATCTTGATGGGCACATCACCAGCTTCCTCCGGCCACTTGCCGTAATGATTACACTGAAGCGATTCACCGATCCAGATTTTCCTAGACTGGGCCGAGCTATTGTTGTAGATAACTTTTAGGTGAAGTGGTTGATAGCTGTGTGGGTTTGTGGCCTTTCTTCAAACTGGACGAATCCTGCGATCTGGAATGTTTATAGCCGGATCTCCAAAGATATCTCGATTATAACACAATCTTTCCACACAATCGATTCCAAATCAGATTACTTTCTGTTTGCCAAATTTTACTTTTAATGCGTATATACAGAAATCAAACATCAGCCTAGCCTTGAAAAATTAGCTTTATATCTGTAAACAGGCTAGGTCAGAAGCGATAAGCCGTAGGAAACTAAAATTACATTAATGTTTTGAAATTGTTGAGGGAAAAAACTTCCAAGATGTATATAAACTATTCTATATTTTTCATTGTAATAATAACATTCATTATTTATTCTGGGATTAACCCCTTTAGAATATAAAAGCGTCAAAATTATGCTTTAGGGAGCCTTAGAGTAAATTACAAAATAGAGATGAAATTACAAAACATCATAAAATAAAATAATACAATGAATTTAAAAAGATACAAATAAACAACAATAATTAACAGAATATATAAAATAATGATAGAACAAATAAAATAAAAGCACAGGTCAATATCATAAAACATAATATGATAGTAAAATATACTTCTGATTGTAAATAAAAATAAAAATAAATGATAAAAATCAAATACAATTAAAATAAAAAATAATAAATGAGAAGATACAATTTCTGCTAATGTATATATTTACAATTATAATCGAAAATCTAAGACATAAAATAAAGAAAATATATAAAGCTTTTTTGAAACTTTCAATTGTCATTCTTCCGGTATTGGGTGGACAGAAGGTAATCGAAGATACGGGATTTGAAGATTGGAAGGGTATTAAAACTACGAATGAATGAGGGAATAGAATTCCAGGGAAGAAGAACGGATGAGGATAGATCTACCAAAGGCTGCGGTTCGATGGGCAGTTACATATAAGTCTGAAGGCCGTGAGCGGGTATTGCGGGAATGCACTGAGGATTTAAATTGAAGAATATCAGAGATGTACGATGGACGGCTGGATTGGATAACTTGGTAGAAAAAGGAAGCAAGGATATATTTACGACGGGAGGAGGGGTAAAGCCACTTCAACTCTTCATAAAATCGGGTGACAAAGGCGTCCCTGGGAAACCCAAAGATGAATCGTACAAAGCAATTAATTAACCGTTTTAATTTTGCTCGAGATCCCCAGTTATTACGCCAGCCAGTTACTACGTAATGTACTACATTTCGGGATAATTATCTCATATTCATGCACCTTTTACAATCCATATAACCAAAAATATTAAAGATAGTAAATTATTGGGTTGTAAAATAAGTTTGTAGCGTTTATCAATATTTCAATATAATCCTCTCTGTGTTTATAAAATCATGTTTGCTCGGTCAATTATGTTTACATATTCTAAAAAAGTATTAGTTAAGGTGCTGTTATGCATAATTTTCAACTGAGATTCCTTATCAAGTGGTATTTTGCTTGCTCGAAATGGAAGATAAAAAATTCATTTTCGTCATTTAATGATTTTATTTCCGAAAAAGAAAATCCGCTGCACAGGTGGTTAGTAAAATTTGCTGTGTGTGTGGCGATGGTGCTTAAGGAGAAAGCACCGCCCGTAAGTGGGTTGCTTGGAAGACGCAAAGCGCTCGGGTCGCCCTGTAACTGTCGATGATGACCAAATTCAAGCATTGGTCACAGACAACCCTCACTCTACGACACGGGATATCGCAGAAACGCTTAACATATCAATGCCCTCACGTGTCTTTGCAGACCCGGCAGAAATTATTAGAGTTTGGCCGGGATGTATTCCCTCACCCACCCTATTCACCAGACCTTGGCCCAATAGATTTTCACTTATTTCGGACCCTTCAAAACTCTCTTAACGGGAAACACTTTAATTCGCTCGAGGACTGCAAAACCGCACATAGAGGAGTTCACTCGACACAAAAATCTGAGAAGTTCTGGGAGGATAGAATTTTAAAAATTACCTGAAAGATGGCAACATGTAATAGATCAAAATGGGTCATATATAATTGATTAAACATATTTACAGGAATCTTGAAGTTTTTATTGAAATCTCCCGTAAAAAACGCTACGAACGTATTTTACAACCCAATATAAAACAGACACAAAGCATTTAAATACACATTACACCGATATAATAAATAGATTAGCCATATAAATAAAAATAATTAGGGAAAATGTGTAAGAAAAAATGGTCCAAACATAAAAAAAATCATAATTTTTAACTTGAATTACACAATAGATTAAAATTAGCCCTATCAATAGGGGGTAATAAAACTGGGCATGTTGATGTGGTCCAAAGAGGTACTGTCTAATATAGATCATTGGTTTGTGCTACAGAGGTAGATGAATGCACCAATAGTGAAAGACAATAATTTAAATAATGTAGTGTAAAACAATTTTCAACTATGATTATATAGATTACATGATTTCAATGGTGAAATTGAAAATATAACAAGTATGGGGTAGATATAATTACAAGAATTACAAATGGACATGACATAGATGAAAATTGTTGATAAAAATAACTTATTTTTAGGATTGTAAAGGTACATGAGTATGGGACAATTGTCCCGAAACGTTGTACAAGAAAAATATAGAATAGATTATATTCATTATGGAAGTTTTTTCCCCTCAACAATTTTTAATAAAAATAACTTAAACTTCCAAAAAAGAAAATCCAGACTAAAATTACTATTCACTAAAATCGACAGATCGGAAGTGCCATTTTATAGAATCGATTTTTTCGATTTCCTCCATAGATTTCGATTAAACTCGGTGAATCGATGAGCAATTAAGATTTTCAATGCTCATTTTGAACCGACATCACTAAAATACAGTCAGAGTTTGACAAAAATCAGTTATAGTTGAAACTAATAGCTGAAGTTGCCATGGATACGACCCTTATTCATGAATGAACCATTGATAAATAAATATCGTATCCATGGATATATTAGATATACTTAAACTATTACATAAAATTGCCATGGATACGACCCTTATTCATGAATGAACCATTGATAAATAAATATCGTATCCATGGCAATATTAGATATAATTGAAACTAATAGCTAAAATTGCCATGGATACGATATTTATTTATCAATGGTTCATTCATGAATAAGGGTCGTATCCATGGCAATTTTATGTAATAGTTTAAGTATATCTAATATTGCCATGGATACGATATTTATTTATCAATGGTTCATTCATGAATAAGGATCGTATCCATGGCAATATTATCTATTAGTTTCAATTATATCTAATATTGCCATGGATACGATATTTATTTATCAATGGTCCATTCATGAATAAGGGCCGTATCCATGGCAATATTAGCTATTAGTTTCAATTATATATTTTTGCCCAACTCTGTTCATAGCCAAATATATTTTACAATTAAAAAAGTTCTGTTTCCTTAGATATCCGCCATATCTCTTTTGAAATCCTCCCACACTATTGTGCGTTTAGTGACAAAAAATTATGATATGTTCGAAGAAACCTATAGCTTACCAAATTTAGCCAAATAGTATATATTTACTCCAAATATATGTATTGTATTTTGCCCGTTCTGATATATCGTTTCAGGACTAAATTTTATAAATTAATATCTGATATTAAGTTATCATCGTATCTATCTGATTAATTAATTAACCTTTGCTATTCATGAAAGTTTTTTGCTAATTTTGTTTAATTCAATTATCCTCTTTCGAGTGATAAGGATTATTTATCTTTTATCTTTATCAGGTCGCCGCTGATGGAGACCATTCACCATGTCCTGGTGACGTAATGTACTGTAAGTCTTGCAGCGTACTACGTCGTCTAACAAAGTTACGTAACTTTGTTTTCCAAATGTTGCTCTTGGTATTTACGGCATAATCGATTTATTTTTATGTTATCGGAGGAGGATTGTTTTCGATCCATTTGGACATTTAATTTAGTC
>NW_027110937.1:24664-28900 GCF_000696795.3 Halyomorpha halys | reverse complement strand
CAATTCTTTCCATACATTAATCTCTAAGTCTTTACTTTTATTTATAGTCAGTTGCTAGCCTACCTTCTACGCCACAACCCCTGATGAAGACCTGAAACTCAGGTCGAAACGTCTGCATAAAATAAATAATATGGTTTTGTTTATTTATGTTGTTCTTTGCTGACCGTACCCCCCGACAAACTTCTCCAATTATTTTTATTTATATTGTAATAAAGTTGTAAGGTGTTTTTAAAGAATTCATTCAGAAAGTAAATTACTGCTTTAAAATAGTTTCGAAAATAAATGATTCGGCATTTTTTTTTTTTGTTTTCTATATTCCTCTGTTACCAGGGCCGTGTTTCATAATAAAAGCTAATAGTATTAGTTCATAGTACAAGTGTAGAAACTAGTGTGGCAATAATACTAATAATTATTTTTTTCATGATAGGGATGACTATTAGTGATATTACAGGAATAAAAAAATACTAAAGTACAAGTTACTATAGTACAAGTCTATGTAATTAAATTAAAATAAATCTACAAGACTAATAGTATTAGTTTTTACTTAGTCTCGGGAAATGGTTTGCGTGTGTTAGGATAGCCTTGCTGAAAAACGATAAGTTGTAGGAAACTTAAACAATATTTTAGAGGTGGGTATATGTCTGGTATTTGATAGCTACTTTTTCGCTAGAACGATCGACTATATTTATAAAATATTTTACACAGTTAAATAATAATATATATAAAAAAAAGAAAAAAATATTGTGCAAATACGGTCAAATAAAAACTCAAATAGTGATGAAACTATTTATGTATAGATTAAAACTTATATAAAATATAAAATTATTTACATAGAAATTAATTACTATTTGAGTTTTTATTTACCTGCACCCGGACAATCTTTCTTTTATCATTACACACGGTAAATCAGCGATCTTCCACTTTAATAGTAATATTTTGAGTTCATAGCGTTTCTCTGACGTATAACTTTCATAAAGCTTGTAAATAACGTTTATAAATGATTTTTGTCAAAGAACTTTTATATTAAAATGAACTTTAGGTTATCCTCAAGAAGAATGAAAAAAAAGAATCCTCAAGTCTCTTAATCCTATTTTAAATAGAAATTAATCCTTGCTCGTTTCAGAACTCCAGTATTTTTATTATTCGCTTTAGTAATATCATGAATATCAGTTATACAAAAGAAAAACCTAAGAAAATTGGGTTTTGGGTTCTAGACATTTTTTTTTCTTTTTCAATGATGATTTCATCTTCGGTTACACTAAGCAAAGAAGTCTTTCTTTCATATCTCGTCAATAGAAGAAATTCCAACTTAATGGAAGAAGGACGCTCGTTGTCAAATCCCTACAAATTGAATAGAATTGAAAACAAAAAAAACAAGGTGATGCTATGCGACCAGCGGTACTAAGCCAGTGATGGGATGGAGCCGAGCAATCGGGGATGGAGGATCGGGAACTGGGGATCAGGAGGAGTAATGGCATGAATGGGGCCACCCCCGCACGTGCCGCTCCCCTCGGGCAGTCATTCATCCCTATCCGGGGGGGGAGGTGGAAGTCCCCCAGCCCATCTTGTCGGTCGTTCATTCGGCTCCTCTTAGGAAATCTTATGATTCTAACAATTTGTTTAACAAGGGGAAAAAAAATTGTATGTAAATATTAATAAAAATAAAATCCCACAAAAACTATTGTTAAAATATTTTATTGAAAGTTACAAAACAAAGCCTTATATCTTTTTAATACCAGTAAATCATGTGCGATATTGGAACTGGAAAATATCATATTAACGAAATAGCAATCTCGACTCTTGCTACGTTATTATTATAGTGCTTCTACACGTTTGTCTTTGAAATGATGGGTGGCACTTTTACCTCATGGTCTCCCTTAATCGTGTGATCCATAAATTACATTGAGTCAAGAATAGACTGAAAAGTTCAATTGGAACCCTGGCCCTTAGATTTAGTAGCACTGTGCCTAATGACCTACCCGCTGCCTTATTGTAGTCTTCGGGCGGCGCCGGTTCGGACCCGGCCTGGGGGCCGTTGACTTTTTTCAATGAGTGGAGGTCCCACACAATGAAAAACTTGACCTCCGCCATGGGTAGAATAGATTGGGCACCTGTAGATAACTAGGCAAACATCACCTTCGCTGTATTGTAGATTGCTTTTTGCAATTTTTTTTTTTGGGGGAGGGGAGATAGTTTTTTATTGATTTTATTTTACTAAAAATGATAGATATTTATTGTTTTAACATCTAATAAAACTTGGTTCCTCTTGCATACTGGAGGCTATTAAAGTTTGATACGACATTACTTTTTTTTCCTATCTCTCTCTCGAGTTTTGAGAATTCTAAATCAAAAATTGCTTCGTAGCCGTCGAAGTTTGTTGTAATTTCGACTAAAACCAGTAATAGGTGTGTTCCCCACACCCATCTTCTGTGGAAGCCTTGTTTATCTTATCTTTAAAACATTGAAAGAAGAAAGAAAAAAACTCGTTGGTAGCTCAAACGGTTAGGCCTAGCTCTATCGTTCTGAGATCTGCGGGCGGCGCTGGTTCGAATCCGCCCTGGGGTCATTGACTTTTTTAATAAGATTAATAAGTCCAGTAAAACGAAAAACATTATCCACCCCTCACCATGGTTAGAATAGGTTGGTACCTATAGATAACTTGGCAAACATTCACCTTCGGTGTGGATTTGCTTTAAAAAAAAATGGTTCTAATAATTAATGGTTGAGGTTTGCAACTCCGCCGTCGTACATTGACAAATACTTTTCGTTAGTGACTGTTTTAAAGATGCGATAAGAAAGACTATCAAGGGCCAGAATGACGGTTCTACGCCACTTCCTAGTTTTGGTCAATATTACCAACACATTATAATGCCACAAGGCAATCAAAGGGAGAAGACACTCTAAAGTATATATAATACATTTCATTAATTTCATTTCATGTATTATATATGTATGAAGTACTAATATTATTTTCAACGAAGGGTACGAACAAAAATGGTATTTCGGGGGCAAGGTGGGAAGAAAGGGGAAAGAGGTTTTCTTATTATTTCTGGAGTTATGATCTCTCTAACAATAATGTTCTCCGAATGACTTTTTTGTAAAAATATAAAAATAATGTCCGATTTTTCTTTCATTAATTATAACGTTTATTACAAGATCCGGTGTGTCAATATAAATAAAGCTCTTTTCGTGAGCTGCGGCAATCTGTTAAAGTGTTGGGGGGGTGGTTAGGAGGGTGACAGCAACCCCCCGGCACGTGCCAGTCCCCCCCGGCTCCACGTGTACGACCCACTTCCGCCACCGTCATTCACACCTCCTGGAGGAAGGGCCTGGAATGGCTCACGCACCGGCAGATCCTCGGAGATTAGGTTACCTGCCCTGAATGAATGAGTCCGGTTAATGGAAACGTCCGAGCTGAAATACATTCCAGTCAACTGGAATCCATCATTCATTGCTCACTTTCGAAAATTCTAGAGCGGAGGGCCATTTTTGGCAACTGGCTAATGTGAAGTGAGTTAACAAACATCAATAGTCTGTCTTAAAGGGCAGCTTATCGTTCTTATATATATATTTTAGAATAAAAACCAATGATAAACATTTTAGGTGAGGTAGCTCATTGGTAAGGCATTGTGCTACGAACTCTAAGGGCCCGGATTAGTGTCCACCTGTGGCAGATAATTATTTTCTGTTTCACGTAGCCTAAATTAGATAAAAATCTGGCGGTCTAGTGTGATTCTGAATAAATCACCTCCTTGCATAATCGTTGGTCTAGTAACAGTACTTCTTTACAAATTAGTGCACTTTTTTTTAATTATTTAATTTTATTCACTAACTAAAATATTCTAAAAAGTTAAGTGGTATCTTTGGCAGGAGACTATAACCGCACGTTATTAATTGCTAAAAGCAAATAGAATCATAATGGTGACTATGTAAGGTCCACCTGCTAAAAGAGGAATATATTCTTTTTTTAAAATGGCGAATCATTTATTTTCGAAATTATTCTAAAGCAATAATTCACTTCTTGAACGAATTCTTTAAAATTAATTATGAGAGATAGTTGACCGTGGATGATAAATGAGGAGAAGATGGTTGGGGGTGCGGTCAATGAAACACAAATAAGTATGATTAAATTATTTTAATGTGCCGACGTTTCGGCTAGAGTTTCTAGCCTTGTTCAGGGCTAAAAACATAGCAAGATAACAACCACAGTAAGTATAGAAAAATAAAAAAATATAA
>NW_027110937.1:21821-23284 GCF_000696795.3 Halyomorpha halys | reverse complement strand
GCCGCAAATCCAAGACTTGTTCAAACGCTTGGCAAACAAAGGAAGCGGCAAAAGTCGGTATTCACTCGCTTGTTTTGTTCTTTTTGAAGTTTTTTCGACTATTACTCTCGAGTTGTATCGATATCACAATCGATATGGATGAAGAAGGTAGTAGATAATAAAAGTTCATATAAATGGTACTAAAATATACTAGCTATAAATTCATCCTTCATTCTAGTATTTTTATAAAAAAAAAAAAAAAATTAATTTAATTACCTGGACATATAATAACTGTATAAATAAATGCATTCATGTGCTATGCTAAATCAAAAATAAACTGCTAAAGTTAGTTAAACAGTTTTGAAACAATAGGGGTATTCATGATCTTTAGTTTAACATGTTAAAGCGTGTTAAATGGAGAAACATTTCTTTCTTTTACCATGTTAAGACGATATAACATATAACATGGTTGATAGTCTGTTACTAGGTCTGCTTAATGGAGAATGACGTCACGCAACAGACAAGCTGAGCTCGTCACCGTTTTGTTTGTTGTGTTAGGTTATTTGCTCGTAGTTTGTGTTTTAATTTTATTAGCAGTGTTTGGATGTTTTTAAAACTAATAAAGCAATTTACGACAATAATTATAATGTAATGACAGTTGTCAAATAGCTCATCTTGATTCTCTTCTTCACATATTAAAAGGCCAACAAAGCACCATTTTCCATCCAATTCAGGCATGTTGTAATAAATTACTGTAATCAAAACTTAGAAGTAAACAATGACATGAAGTTTTGGAGGGAAAGGTTATAAAACAAGTTCTCCAGAAAATCCTCTAGGAGCTCTCTTGCACTTAACATATAACATAACTTTATATATGGCTGCTCACAATCCTATACTTATTACATTTAACATGCTTAAACATTTTGGACACCATATACCAACATTTGGACCACCATGGACCTTCCAACGTCCTAAAACTGTTCTAGACCTATCCAAATACTCGAAAAATAACACGGAACCAATTGAATATAAAGCACTCTTTTCTCGTCTAATTCATAACATGCCCGAATCCTTTATAATCTATACAGACGGATCAAAATCAGATCAATCAGCAGCATGATCCTTTGTAACAAATGACTCAACGTTCAAAATTAAACTCCACAAACTATGCAACATATTCTCTGCCGAATTAAATGCAATAGCAGCAGCACTTCACTTCTGTTTATCCTTGAACCACACCAACATTATGATAATTACAGATTCACTAAGCTCGATAAAAGCTTTAGATTCTATGTATCCAGAACATCCGAGAATTTCCTGCATTCATTTTCACTTAAAACTCTACACAACATGGGTATGGCAGTAACATTTCTATGGGTTCCTAGCCATGAATTGCAGGGAATGAATTGGCCGATCACGCTGCAAGAGAAGCACTCGCGCTTCCGGGACGGGGTAAAGCAATTTTAACTCCGTCAGAGATATGC
>NW_027110937.1:18171-20421 GCF_000696795.3 Halyomorpha halys | reverse complement strand
AGTTCTCGAGATATAGCTTTTTAAAAAGCAACATTTCATAAAAATGTACTGAAATATCAGTAGTTAGTGAATTTATTTTGAAAAATCTATATCTCAGAAACTATGTGACGTACAGATGTCTATTAGCACTCATATTAAAGCAAAAATAATTGTTCTATAAAAGTAATTTATGACCTTTACCTTCGTAGGAATAGTAGTTTTCATGATATTTGCTAAAAATAAAATGATTTCAAGTTGTTCGGACAATAAGAGATGTGCCATAAACTACTTAATATGTCTGCCAACACTCAAAATAAAGGAAATTTAACTTACTATAAAGTAGTTTATGGCACTTATATTCGTTCGGGTAGTAGTTTTTATGATATTTCACACATGAATATAAATTTGGCAAATGAATATTTGTCGGAACAACTATAAATCAATATATTTTAGCAAATTTCGTGAAAACTACTACTCCTACGAAAATAAACATCATAAAATACTGTATAGCTAATTAAACTAGCTATAATTTTAGTGCTAATAGACATCTGTACGTCAAATGGTTTTGGAGATACAGATTTTTCAAAATAAATTAACTACTGATCTTTCAGTTCGTTCTATACATTTTTATGAAATGTTGCTTTTTAAAAAGCTATATCTCGAGAACTATTAAACGTAAATACCTCTATTAGGGCTCACATTTTAGCAAATTTACTCTACTTTAAATTATGCTGTCTTAGATTTTCTATTGTTGTTGGTAGTTGTAAAGATATAGAGCTCCGAATAAAAAATTAATTATTTTTAAGGTTTTGGAACAGCCGCCATTTTTTATTTCCCCTACCTATACTTGGTAGACTCATCAATGTTGACTATTAATTATACATAGTTTTCATTAAAGTAATCAAAAATTGGGGTGAGATATCTGACTTTTTTCTCCTCTTGGGCTCTTGTACTAATTGGTTCTGGGACTGTTGTTCATATATGAAATTTATTCGTAAATAAAAAAAATAATAATAATTTTAACATTCCTAATCCGTTTATACATCAATCATATAATAGTTACCACAAAAATATTATAAGTTTTAATTAGTGAATCGTAATTCATAAGAACAAATAATCAAATCCTTTAGTCACTTAATTTCAAATTATTATTAAGAAAAATGCCACAATACTGAATCATGAAGGTGAATTTTATGTAAACTCAAATAACCCATGTTTACGTAAAATAAATAGAAAACTTAAAAAAGTATCTTGATTATGTTTTCTCATTAGTGCAATTACATTGAAATTGTTTCGGCATGAGCAAGAGAAGCCCGAATTTCTCCTCTGGAGAGAAGGAAATTCTCTTAGGTGTGGTATACAACACATATTGATGATTATATTAAAAATTACTAAACCCAAATGTACTTCGAGTTAAATGGCCTTAACAATTTTTTTTTATTTGTAAAAAAAATTATAATCGCTTTAAATGTCAGTTAAATTTAAAAGCCAAGAATACGAAATATCTTATAAATCAAAATTATAAATTTTTGTACTCGATTTTATGGAACAATTTTTTTTCCTGCTGATAAAGCGAAACTTTCGTTTGTCGATCCTTTTGAAAATTCGTATTATAGAGTTTTTAAGGAACAAAAAAAAAATATATATATATAAACTGAATTCTGCGCCGTTTGCGCGTAATTTTTAACATTTTATTTGATTAAAAAAAACAAAACAAGGAACTTGCTCAGAATATTATGAAGTAACACTAAAAATTTGGTTTTGTATATAATCTCTACACTTTCTTGAGGCTGGTTATTAGTGTTCAAAGAAATCAGTTTTAACCAATTTTAGTCTCAAAACAATTTATATTTCTTTATATATGTCGGACGTTTCGGCCAACCTCAAATACAATCTTAATACAATTTTAGAACTACTTTAAAAAAACTTTATGCAGACTGTTCTGCCCAGGTCTTTATAATTTCATTTCATAATTACTCTATTTTGTCAGTTCTTTACATTAAATTAAAAATTAAAACTTCCTATATTATAACAGTCAACCTTCTATATTATAATCGGAAATGTACGTAGATATGAGGCAGTTACCCGATAAATTATTTTTCATATCTAGGTCAAAATTTAATATGCGAGAGGCAATTAAAAATTCCTATTCCTGAATATAATATCATTTATTGTAAACCAAATAAATTTTTGTAAAACATACATCACTAAATCGAAAAAAAATTATTTATCGTACTCGTTTCGTCCGGTCTTCATACCCGTCTCAAGGTC
>NW_027110937.1:10217-13181 GCF_000696795.3 Halyomorpha halys | reverse complement strand
GCTTATACAACAAGTTGCTGAGAAAATCCGCTAGGGGCTCTTATGCATTTAACGTTTAACATGACTTCAAATAGGGCTGCTCACAATCCTATAGTTATAACATTTAACATGGTAAAACATATAACATTTAACACAACATCATAAATACCCCTAATATATGAAACAAGCTCTTATACAGTTTGAGTATGAAGGCATAATGCTAGTAACTTGGAGTAAGTCTTCACTGTCTGTGACTTGTCTATACACATAGAGTTAATGTGAGCTCCATCGCTTACTTATGGTTGCTCCATTTATTGCTCAGCGCATAGTGGGACCTAGTGGTACAGTCTACTGATCATATAGCAACATATCGAAGACTACATAAACAGTAACAGATCCAGAATTCTAGTCTGAGTAAAATAAACTATTTTATTTTTAAAGACGATTGGTAAATATTATCAAATTTGGAAATTAAAGTATGTTTTTTATGTAATTTGATAGATAAACAAATTTTTTGGAAACTGTTGTTGAGGAGGGCCATGTTATTTTCGCCAATAACGGAAGTAAGTGATTGTGAAAGATTAAAAATTTTAACTGAATAAGATCTGCATTTCAGAAGGAAAATACGTTGTTGGGACGTATTTTCGTTGTATTTACAACAACGTATTTTCCTTCTGATCTTATTCACTCTTTCCAAAATCCATTGATTCGTTTAACCGTTTTTCGATACCCTCTTTCCTACGTTCTAAATATTGTCATTCTTTATTAATTTTTAAAAAATCTCTTTTAAATCTTAAAATTAGGGAAATCAATCAACAAATTGAATCCCTAAGCTATAAAATTTCTACTTGGAGAAGTTTGTCGGGGGGTGCGTTCAGCAAAGAACAACATAAATAAACAAAACCATATTTATTTTATGCCACGGTTTTGTTTATTTGTTGTACTTTGCTGACCGCACCCCCCGACAAACTTCTCCAACCATTAATCTACGGTCAACTATCTACACCTCATTATAAAATTTCTAATCTTTCACAATCACTTACTTCCGTTATTGGTGAAAATAACATGGCCCTCCTCAACAACAGTTTCCAAAAAATTTGTTTATCTATCATATTTTATTTTTAAATTAAAATGCTACCCCTGTCGAACAGATCCGCTACCTTGGACATTCATAAGTTCATTTTCTACCCCATTGCCGTCACCAAGGTTTCATCTGCGTTAATTACCCAATACTAAAAATATTGGATAGATTTATATAAAATATATACATAAATCTCTTTTATAGCAATAACAAAAAGTATTTCTTTTTTTACTCCCTTCCTAGTCATGTCTGACATACGAGGGGAGGGTTATCTACCATTGGGGTGAGGGGGGGGGGAGAAGAGGTGTGGTCAAGTTTTCATTTCGTTGGACCACCAAAGATATATAAGTTGACTCTTCTTTTCATCCTACCCCTCAAAGCGGATTCGAACCGGCACCACTGCAGTTCCGGATAACATTTATTCTTTTACCCCTTATTCCCTTCTTGGTCATTTATGACATTCCGGGGGGGGGGGAGTGAGGTTTATCTAGAGGGTAACCAACCTATTCTAACCATGATGGAGGGGATCAAGAAATTATTTCATGGGACCGCCACAGAATGGAAAATATTCGACCCGTCACCGCCGCTGCTCCTAGGCAAAGACCTGCCCCTCAACAACATGAGCTACGGACGGCCCAGATCCGGGTAACCAGCCTATTCTAGCCATGGTAGGAGGGTCAGGTTTTTCATTTCGTAGGAATAAGATGGCTTTTCTTCTCTCGCCGCACCTCTCTCCCACTCCTCTCAACCAACTTCTATAGAAGGATTGGCGAACTTTTCAGTCATGGGCAGTGTGTCTTTCTAACATTTTTACAATCAAGTGACAAAAATTAATTTACTCATTTAGGTACAGCCAAATATTAAGTTGTTTTAGGTGGACTTATTGGATTAGAAAGTTATTCTAAGCCGTATACTTGATTAATTTTTTTTTTTATCCCTAATGAACTTGGCCTGAAATGTTGGCACACAATTGAAATATGTCTCACTATTCTATGTATTTTCTTCTCTCTCAGCAACCTTCCTTCCAATCGACTTCTTAATACACATCAACTGTTTCTATAGTCCGTTCAGTAGACGAAAAAAATCGAGTAAACAAGAACGCTTGAACTGCGGTTGCGTGTTAATCTCTCTTAGAATGGGCTCCACGAATAAATGCAGCTTAGTCTCTGATTAGGTTGGGACGCCTAGCACAGGAGCGTGTAGGCAAACCCTCTAGAACTTTCTGTTTACTCGAATTCTCAAGACATCCTGAACAAACTATTTTCTTAATAAATCTCTGTTATATAATATATTACATATTATAGTAATATCAATGTAAGATGTTTATTACATTCTTATTGTTTGATTGCAGATAAGCAGGCAGTCTATCGACGCGTGCAAGGACTACTTCAGAGACGACCTGGTGAAGACGGACTGGCAGCTCATGGTCGAACTCAAGAAGCTCTTCCAGATCCTGTAGTGTCCGGGAAGGATACTCCTTCCTTGAATATATATTTAATCACAAATGTAATTATATATATACTTGCGAGTATATATATGTTATAGCAAATATTTATAAATATATATATATTTCGTATGAAAGATAAAACAATATAACTGTACATTTCTATCCTTTGTAGTTTTTTATGCCTTGGGAAGTAACTTTTTGTTACTTCTTTATTTGAGACTGTATTAGAAACGAAAAGTAACATTCATTAAAACAGGAACAATGAAACAAACAGTGATTTTATATTTTTTTTATTTAATTATTATTATCATCATTTTTATTTTAAATTGGAATTATGATAACTGGTCTAACAATACTGCCTGTATATTGTATTAAAATAACATATATTCTCTCTGATACTGCCCAAGGTTCTTTCATATATAGTTAATTGTCTATATATTATCACTAATATATATAT
>NW_027110937.1:8051-10167 GCF_000696795.3 Halyomorpha halys | reverse complement strand
CGTCCCGCCTCCATCCAACGTCCCCCCCTATATACTCCACCAAAATGATCAATACCTAACGCTCTATATATTTTCAAAACGATTTTTCTTCTCGTTTTAGATTTATAAATAATGAAAAACTAAAATAATATAGCAAGCACTAGAGCCCAAGAGGAGAAAAAAGTCAGATATTTAACACCAATTTTTTATTACTCTAATGAAAACTACCTATAATTACTAGTATAAATTGATGAGTCTGCCAAGTATAGGTAGGGGGAATAAAAACTGGCGGATATTTCAAAATGTTAAAAATAAATTAATTTTTCTATATGTATATATAATTGACTGTAAAAATTTAAACATAAGAAGATGGTTAGGATTGTGGTAAAAAAAAAAAAAAAAAAAGTTTATAACTATTTTAATGTCCGATGTTTAGCCCCAATTTGCACGGCTTCGTCAGGGCTAAAAAGATACAAAAAAAAACTGAGAATATTACAACAATAAGGTAATTTAAGCTAGGATAAATATTATGTAAAAATAAAGCGATAAGAAATAACATATAAGTAAAAGGAAGGAAGACATAAAATAGTATCAGCATAAAATAAACTTGAATAAACAATGATAAGAATAAAAAATAAGTAACAATGGTAAGAGTAAATTTTTTTTTTTAAATAAGTAAAATGTACAGTTAAAAAGTGAAAACGTACATAAAACAAAAAATAAGATAGTAGAGATTAAATAAACATCTTGAAAGAAAATCATAAAAATTATATATAAAATCGTTATTATTATTTTTATTTATATTTATTTTTTCAAGACGTTTATTTAATCTCTACTTTCTTCTTTTTTTTTTCCTGTATTGTTTTTTTTGTTTTATGTACGTCTCCTGTACTTTTTTAACTATATATTTTACGTATTTTTAAAAAAATATTTACTCTTTCCATTGTTACTTATTTTTTATTCTTCATTCCTTTTATTTATATGTAAACTTTATTTTTACATAATATTTATCCTTCCTTAAATTACCTTATTGTTGTAATATTCTCAGTTTTTCGTTTGTATCTTTTTAGCCCTGATGAAGCCCTGCAAAGTGGGGCGAAACGTCGGACATTGATATAGATATACCCTATTTGTCCTTTTTTTGACCGCAACCCTGACCAACTTCTTATATTTAAATTAGCTTTTTATTCAGAGCTCCATAATCTTTAAAATTATCAACACCACTAGAAAACATAATAAAACATCATTTAAAGGAGAATGCATTTTTTTAAATATGAGCCCTAACGGAATTGTTTACACTCATTTAAGATACAGTTTTTTAAATAGCAACATTTCTTTTTTTTTAAAAAAAAAACAACCATGAAACGTAGAGATGTATATTAAATTAATATTTTGAAAAATATCATCAAAAACACCTACGACGAAGAAAAACGTGATAAACTACTTTAAAGTGCATTAAATTAGATTTAATTTGAGCACTAGTAGACATCTTTACGTCTAATGTTTCCTTAGATAATGATTTACCACAATAAATTCATCAACTTCTGATTTTTTAGTATATTTTTTATGAAATATTGTTTTTTGAAAAACTGTATCAAGGTAACTATTGCTCTAAAACAGCTCTACTAGTGCTCATATATTAGTAAATTTACTCTACTTTAAATGATGGTTAAATTAGGTTTTTTTTTTTTTTTTTTTTTTAGAGTTCAATGTAGTTTCAATGATACGAAGCTCGGAATGCAAAATTATTATTTATTTTTTCAATCTTAAAACAGCCGCGATTATCTATCCCTAACTATACTTGGCAGACTCAACAATTTAACGTATCACATTTAACATGGTGCTAAATAGTCATTTCTGAAACGATACATTTGTCATTTATGTCGGTTTCGAGTTAAGATGTGTCAGGACGTCGCAAAATCCATAAGTGCTTGTGCACTCGATATTTGAAGGTGTTATGTTACAAATAGTGAATTTTAAGAAAAAAGGTTCAATTTTCTTTTTTTTTAGAGCTTGTTATGTTTTTAAGTGTACATAGCTCCTTCTACATCTAGGTACCTCAGTTATTAATTGGATTTTGATGTTAGAATACCTCACACTAACTAGATAGGCACCTTCATCCACACTTAAGATTCAC
>NW_027110937.1:6937-7685 GCF_000696795.3 Halyomorpha halys | reverse complement strand
ATTATGTATAATTACTAATCAAAATTGATGAGTCTGCCAAGTATAGGTAGGCGGAATACAAAATGGCGGCTGTTAAAAAAAGGTTGTTTATAATTTTTTTATTCGGATCTCTATCTTTAAAACTTCCAACAACACTAGAAATATCTAAGAGAACACCATTTAAAGTAGAACAAATTTGTTAAATTTTTAGCCCTAATAGAGCTATTTATGTTCAACAGTTCCCGATATATCGCTTTTTAAAAAGCAACATTTCATAAAAAGATTAACTTAAAAATCAGAAGTGAATTTATTTTGAAAAATCTATGTCTCAAAAACCATTCAATGTACAGATATCTATTAGCGCTCAAATTAAAGCTAGTTTAATAGACTACAAAGTGGTTTATGACGTTTATCTTCATAGGAGTAGTAGTTTTTATGATATTTGATAAAATAAATTAACAAAATATTAATTTCTAGTTCGGATAACATTTTTAGTTTTTGAAAAAATATATCAGGAACTATGAGACGTACAGATGTCTATTAGCACTCAAATTAAAGCTAGTTTAATTTACTATAAAGTAGTTTATAATATTTATATTCGTAGGAGTGGTAGTTGTGAATGAATATATATTATATATATATGAAGTTTTGTCCAAACAACTATTAGTTAAATGATATATAGGAAGATGGTCAGGGTTGCGGTTACAAGTGAAACGAAAATAGTTTACAACTATTTTATTTTCCAACGTTTCGCCCCACTTTGTAGGGC
>NW_027110937.1:0-268 GCF_000696795.3 Halyomorpha halys | reverse complement strand
TAGACAGGACTAAGTCCATTCACTCATACTAATGGTATGAGTGAATGAGTGAATGACCCCACTGCCATCAAATATCACATAGTTTAACTCCAGTTATTAAACTCAAATACTCAGCCACTACACAAAATGAATCAAAATTTAAAATGAAATCAAGTTTTAGATAAAAACGATACCCCATTAAGTAGGGGTATTCATGATGTTGTGTTAAATGTTAAATGTTTTACCATGTTAAATGTTATAACTATAAGATTGTGAGCAGCCCTATTTG
>NW_027110936.1:0-1431 GCF_000696795.3 Halyomorpha halys | reverse complement strand
CAGCAAAGAACAACATAAATAAACAAAACCATATTTATTTATTTTATGCCGACGTTTCGACCTGAGTTTCAGGTCTTCATCAGGGGTTGTGTCGAGTAAAAATACGTATTATTTTATATCTTTGTTTATTAATTTCAATATAAGTTACTTCGTGGTTATAATTTGAAACGGTCAAAGTATTTCCAATTGTAGACTCATTGAAAGTGTACAAGGAAGGGAATTTGTAGTTTTTTACGTAGATTATTAACTTTATAAACCCAACGAACCAGTTTTATGGGTTTAAAAAATTGACTGTTTTCTTTTTGAATTTTCATGAATTTTGTTTCCAAAATCGACATATTTTTATTCCTTTCAATCGAAATTATTGTTATATACATATGTGAGTGTTTGTTTTTTATGGAAGTTTTAAAGAACGATCCATATTTTCAAAGTAGTATAATTAAAATTGTCAGCATTGAATAAGAAATTATATCCCTTTAACGGAGGACAAACATTTTCAAATGAATTATTCTCTAAATGGTTGACTTTCATCCAAAAATTCCGTGTTCATCGAAAGGCTTTTGTTGCTTTACCTAACTTTAATATTCCCTTTTCGAAGAGAACCCATATCAAGTTTCTGCCGCCAATCACTCGCTGGGTATAATATTTCAGAAAGTACTGTATGCCTGTCAAGTCTAAATAATTAACGTTGTTTTGAATAATAAATTTGAAGTTAGTCGCTACTGAAGTTTTCTTTACTTTAAAACAACCCGCTTTATACCGAATATGGATCGCTTGAGCGAAATTATGAATTCCGTGTTCGTATCTTATTAAAACTCTACTATCAGCTTTTAACTGATCACCGTTTTTCATTTTTTAATTACATCATTTATAAGGTGATACTAGTTTTCATTCTTTATTTTACCCCTACATGTATTGTATGTACACGTTGTAATTTTCAAAAGATAAATAGTAATATATATATATAATATAATTATTTTAAATAGATCCAAAATATCATTCTAAAAGATAATTAGTACCAGAATGCTGTTTATGTACGGTCCAATGCCTCTACATTATTATTAATTTCACCTCTACTATTACTTTTATAATTTATTGTTTTCTATTTACTTCCGTCGGTTTACATTTTAATATTAATAACTCTTTACATTTCTAATATTACATATTAATGAAGTATTGATGTTACTCTTTTATACCACTAAAAAGTATATTTTCCTTCAACTTTTATTTTCTAGCTTGTTACTTCCAAAGAAGCCCGTAGTGTGGGCCGAAAAGCCATCATTCAATAAATAGTCTCTCTTATTGGTGGTCACCCGAACCGTATTGTCGGACTTATTTTTTCATTTAAAAATACATATTCTTGAAGAAGTTTGTCGGGGGGTGCGGTCAGCAAAGAACAACATAAATAAACAAAACCATATTTATTTATTT
>NW_027110935.1:0-4429 GCF_000696795.3 Halyomorpha halys | reverse complement strand
TTTGTTATTCTAAATAATTTCATAATGATCAAACTGTTTTTTTTATTCTAAATAATTTCATAATGATCAAAGGCCCTGTGTTACTATCTACAGGACCCAGGTTCGAATCCGGCTGTGGCGGATAATTATTTATTCTGTTACCTTAGCTATGAGCCAACCTTGTGGGTGCGGGACACACCCACTATAAAGTGCGTATTTTTAATTGAGAATAGCCTGAAGGTTGAGCGCAGTCACCAACTCACCACCTAGCACTACCGTTGTTCAAGAAAAAGGAATTACTTACAAAGTACTGAACCTCAGACTATTCATGAATTGTAGCTGTAATTTTAAAATGTATAAGTTAACAATTATTTGTACATATATCATTAAATGACACAAAAATTTTTGTAACAAAAAAAAAACAGGCTATCCAAAACTCGTCAGATTGAAGTTTTGGGAATGGGAGTTGTCATTGAATCGTTAATGGCTGTTGTGGCTAATTGAGAAATGGGGTGTGATTCTAGCCGACTTGGCGCCCCAAATTGATTGCTCCAAATGTTCGTGCGTCGCATCCTTGATTAGTGTTTTACATTCATTGCACATACTGTCCACTATTTATTGGACGTCTCTTTCTCTCAAAACGTGAACTGGGAATTGCTTCCTTCTTCCAAAAACTAGACAAATTTATAGCAATGAAAGTGAGCCCGTCAACAGAATCGTAGATTGAATTTGATTATATCATATTTGAAGATTAGAAAAAAAAAAAATTACATTTTATGAATTTGTATGGAAGCAAATACATTGGTATTTCATTAGTAAATCATGTTTTTAGATAAGTCCATATCGGACAATTTTTTTACTGAAGGCTTAAATAACAAAAAAACCAAAAACAATTCTTTACGGATTTGGACGATTTGCTTGAGAACGGTGGGGAATATCGAGAAAACCTATACAACGAAATCGTTTAAGAACTTTCTATAAGAATCCGGCATCATAATATTATGTTTCCTAAACCGGTTGATGGCACTAAAATGGTTGTAATAATGATGAAACCTAATTATAATGATGTACAGATGTCTGTAGAACTCAAATTAAACCTAATTAAATCTTCTATAAAGTAGTTTGAAACGTTAATCTTCGTATGAGTAGTAGTTTTTATGATTCTTGCCAAAATAAATTGACAAGATGTTGATTTTAAGTTGTTCGGACAAAATTTATGATGTATGAAAACATTCATCTCAGAAATCATTAGACATAAAGATGTCTGCCAGCACTCAAATTAAAGCTAGTTAAGTGTAATATACAGTAGTTTATAAAATTTATCTTAGTAGTAACTTTCATAATGTTTGGTAAAATAAATCGATTCATTCGGACATAATTTCACATGCAAAATTAAAATCCATATATAAATATCACAGAAAATATCTCTACGAAGATAAACGTTATATTATACTTTATACTAGATTTAATTTGAATGCTGGGAGATATCTATACGTCTAAAAGGTCATGAGATATAGTTTTTCATTAATCAAACATATTTCCAAACCACTAATAATCAATATTTTCTGAATGTATCTTGGCAAATATTGTAAAAACTACTACTCCTACGAAGATAGTTATAATAAACTACTTCATATTTCATTAAACTAGACTTAATTTGAGAGCTATCTCAACGTCTGATGATTCTAGAAATATAGATTTCCCAAAATTAATTCATCAACTACTGATTTTTCAGTACAATTTTTATAAAATGTTGCTATAAAAAAAAATACTTGAGGAACTATTGAACGTGAATATTTCTTTTATGGCTCATATTTTAGAACATTTACTCTTCTTCAAATGATGTTGGGCTAGGTATTGAGTATTGAAGGTAGTTTCTGCCTCTTTCAGGGAACAGTTTAACTTTTCTTAACCACTCAACCAAGACAGATATTTCTTTCTATTGAAATAAAGGCTTTCCATAACCGGGTAGTTGTTCACTACTCCAACCACTCATGAGTTCCTACCGCATTTTTTGGCTAAGCTACGGCTAAGATTTCTTGCTGTTAGTTCAACCCACTGCCATGATTGTAGTCAATACTTGCGACCTACTGTCGACAATATAATTTCATTGTTGCGTCTCATATGTTGGACATTAATGTTAATATTGATCATTATTATTGTTCAATAATCAAGATATATAATACTCAGAAGAAATAAGCACCGATCGGAGGATAAGCTTTAGAAGTGGGCAATTCAAAGTAGATAAAGGAAACAAGAGAAGTACAAGGAAAGTTGGCAATCCGGGAAAGCAATCCTTGGATTAGTGAGACTTATCTCGGAGGAGGGGGGGGGGGTTGTGAGGGCCGTGCCGAGTCATGATCCATCTTCTTCCGCGGAGCAATAAACAGTGCCATCAATCAACATGGAGCTGCTTTTTTTACACTCCCACCCCATCCTCCTCGCCGTGTCAACACTGGGTCACTACCGCCTAGCATTTTGCCGAAAGTACTCAAAAAGTTTTGTTTAAGATGATAAACCTCATATATCATTTAGATCAAGAGCGAAGAGCGAATGCAAAATAAAATGGTAATAGGCAAAACATTCAATGCCGATTACTTATAAATCTATAAATTTTCAACATCTTAGAAGAACGTATTTAATAAATTGTAGGATGGCGGTGCACGGCCACCGAGAGGTCACGACAGGTACAAACATAGCAGAAAAAAAATTTATTAGTACAAAAGGTTTTTCCTCACGTGGCAAAACTTCATCAGGATAAAATCAGAACAAAATACAAACATTGTAATGTAAGATAAGATAATAAGAATATAATTAAAAAGTCAAAAAATTATATTATTAAAAGATTTGAAGTAATCTAAAATAATATAAACCCAAATGAATTGAATAATAATTAATAACAAGTACAGTAATGAGTAATATAATTTAAATGTACAATTTAGTAAAACGTAGTGATATAATGATTAATAGAAGTAATAAAAAATTTAGTAAAATACAAAGAAGTAACTGAGGTGCATAAACAATTCAAGTAAATACAGATAAATATTTTATTGGAAGAAGATGTAGGAAGATAGTCCGGGTGATGGTTAATAAAGGTATCAAAATGGTAAAAGAAAACAATTTATAGTTAACCAGCGTTATTATTGACATCTTTATTTCAATCTGACAGAATGACGAAGCCCTGCAAACTGAGCCGAAACCTTGGTAACCAATAAATAACTTTATTGACCGACATCCAGACTATCTTCCTACAATAAATATTTAATAGATAAATGTAGGTAAATAGATAATAAATAATCTTTATTATTATCCTATATTTTTCCTTTATATATCTCTTCCAGTTATTTGTCAAAAAGTATTAATATATTGTACAGTTATTATGCCTGAAAGTAACAAACATCAAAATTCCTACACTGAATATAAAAATAAATGTTACAAGAAAGCATAAACTAAAAAGACATTGCCTCGAACATAAGCATAAATTCGATTTTGAGAACCCACTTATTTTATATTGAAAGGTCACAACAAACATTAAAATACCTGGAGGCACTATATATCTCAGAAAACTTTAATAGTGTTGTAAATTTTAAAACGGATTACAAAGATCTCAATTTTTTTTTTACAAATAAATAGGTATTTTAAATAAATAATTACGTGAATTAGGTTGGAAATTCTTATTTACCGGCTTAATATCAAACCAATGAAACTTTTTTTTTGTCAATTGTAATTTTAAATTCGTACGATTTATGGAAATTTATTTATAGTAATGTTTCTTTATTTTTAAATGTTAGGATATGTTTACCCTTTGCCGTAATTTTGGAATAATTATAATATTTTAATGTTGGCAACCCCCCTCCTCCGGGAGAAGGTTCTAGTCAAGTTACCATGATGATGTGTTTAGAGCTGGACACTTGATTATTATATCCTGTGCCTCAATGGTAAGTCGATTTACTGTACAGTATAATGTATGTTTTTCAGATGTGCAATGCCCTTATGATGCCTAATTAGGCGAAAATTTGGCAAGATTTATAGATATATATTTTTTGTTCGAGGCTAGAATGCTATTGTGTATGGCTACATGGCTTATTGCATATATTAAATTCTATCTCACAGCGCTTGATTCGTATAGTTTTGCCTTCTTATTTATAGAAATTTACCAATAGAGAAATACATACAAATTTGAGAATTTCTCAAATCCCGGAGGCTAAAATATGAAAAATACACCAATCTTCAAAAACATTGAGAGTTTTTTCAAACTGAAATTTCCACTTCATTTTGATATTTCAGTCATTATGTTAGTTCATTAATTACCAAATTCTTTTATTTGGAATTGGCTTAGACAATATATCACTATAAAAACATAAGATATCAGTTTGTTCTAGCAATTATACTTTCAATTCGTTATGAAGTGTTATTATGATACCAAGATTCGGGGCATAATTAAAAAACA
>NW_027110934.1:0-5069 GCF_000696795.3 Halyomorpha halys | reverse complement strand
CCATCTCCCAGGTGGTGGTGGAGGGGCAATATCCCGAAACAGTGGGTTGGTGCAGGCCTTCAACCCATCAAAAAATTTGATGTGTCTCCGGCCAATGTACTCTGGAACAGAGGGCAGCTGGAGTTCATCATGGATAACAGTGTTTCTGGCCCTCTGTAACGTTGTCCGAACGTATTCTAGATGTATTTATTTTATTTATTATATCAATTTATATTTTTATTTATAAATATTTATTATTTTACTCTTAGTTTAAATTTGAATTTTATTTACTTATTTGTCTTTTTTTCGTTTCTATTTCTCGTTTTGTTATAATTTAATTTAGATGTTTGTAAATATGGTTTGAATGAGATCTGTGATCTTCATACCATTGTCTATAAATTTAAAACATAATGTAATATTACACAATAAGTGTAATTTTCTTAGTGTTATTGTTATCAATTTTTTTCATTTTCTATTTACTGTATACATGGTACGAGTGGATATTTTGAACGTTAATACTAATTACCATTAATTTTCATAGCTTGTATTAATATTCTTCTATAAAAACGATTTAAAAAAATATTTTCATATTTAGCATAACCTAAGTTTACATTTTCGCATGTTTTTATTATAATTTATATTGGAATTTTTTTTATATTAAAAGAAAAAATAAAATAACAGATATCCTAACTTTTTTGGGGGGATCCTAAATTGAACTTGTGATATGAAAGTTATTAAATTCATTGTCATTCTTAGATACTTTTCGGTCATTTACTTCTTTGTTTGTTTTTTTTTAAACTTAGAATTATATTTAGATTAGCAATCTATTCTTAACTCCGTTATGATCTGTTCCAAATTTTTATACTTTCTGAGTTTTTTTGTAGGTTTCATTCGATATGACGAAGAAAGTCTATTGAAAAATTGTTTAAATACGTCGAAGATTTCGTTGATGAATTATTTCTCTACTAAAAGTACTACTATTATGCTTTCGTGTGGTTTGTTTTAATATATTATCTGTTGGATGAATTTTTTTCTGGAATAAAATATATTTCCTGCCGTCTGCCAAGGTAGCAAATTCAGATTTCTAATGTCAATTCAGTCCAAAACTTACATAATACATATCGAAAAATATCGGATCTTTTGCAATTGTTTATATTACTTTAGGTAACTATAATACTGTACTCACCCGACCTTTTTTTTTTATTCTAGAGGCATTAAGATGACAAATGAATTTTTCATTCCGTAACTATAGACCTAATCATTTAATGATTAATAAGTCCAAACCGTAGTTTGAAATTAGATACATTTTTTGCCATGGGCCCATTTGTTCGATACAAACCGATTTTGTGATCCGATCAGACACAATCATTTTTGAAAACTTAGAGATTCATCTTATTTACAATTGATGGATGAGAAATGGGAGGATGGAGACTTATAATAATAAATGCAATTAAATTATATTGTTTATCATATGACTTTTTAATTCATCATTTCTATTTTTTATATGGGCATAATTTCTGTTTTTATTACATGTTTATGTAAAAATAAATTCAAAGACTTATTAAAGCATTTTTCTTTTTTTATGACATGAAAATCCCATCTCTAATTATTAACAGCTTCTCATAAGTACTGGTATATGACACAGGACTCCAAATCGACAAAACATTGATGTAATTTTATCTCTCCCAGAATTCAAGTTTAAGGATGCAAATATTGGAAGATTAATAGTTGACCGTAAGCAATAGATTATAGAAGGATGATACGGGTAAAGGTGAAGAAAAGTACAACAGTAAAAAAATGAACCTATCTTTAATGCCATTCGGACCATCTTCATACAATAAAGGATATAATTTAATTAATTAATGTGTTAAACTTCATCCCTTGGAACAGTGGTGTAATAATATCATGTTAACTTTCATTAATATTTTCTCACCTTCCTAGAAGCATTTCTTGTGCACCTGTTTGTTTTATACGATGGATTACGTGATAGGGCTGCCAAATCCTGAATAAGTTCATCACGCGAACCAGTAACTTATAACTAGCGGAGAAAGTTGTGTGGGCCGCGCCGACAGCTCTAGCAATTTATCGAATCAGTCCCGAACCGACTTTTGCAAGGCAGACCAGTTTGGAAGTACTGTATTACAGAGAGATATTAACTTGTCATGTAATATTTTTATTATAATGTAAACATAAAATTTAAGTTCTGTTCTGTCATTGTTTCAAAATTAGATAAAGAAAGTCTAAGCAGACCCAAAGGTTCGATGCCGATATCATTAATCATCCCTTAAAAAGTTTCATCCAACAAGCTTCATCAAAACCTCATTAAGCTAGGTCAGAGTTGATGTAATCGTCCCATTTACCTCTTCGATCTACCCCTCAAAGGTTTACGTTTAGTGATTCGTTGAATGAAGCTCCACCACTTTAAGCCCATTTCAATAAAATGTTTCTGAAACTTACTCTAGGGGTATTCATTATCTTTAGTTTAACATATTAAACGGAAAAACTTATGTTAAATATTTCCTTCTTTTACCATGTTAAAAGTATATAACATGGTTGAGAGTCTGTTAAATAGAGAATGAAGTCACGCAACACACAAGCTGACCTAGTTACTATTTTGTTTGTTGTGTTAGGTCACTTACTCGTAGTTTGTGTTAGTATTATTTGGGATTTTTTTAAAACTAATAAAGCATTGGATCACAATAATAATAGTGTAATGAAAGATTGTCAATTAGCTCATTTTGATTTTCTCCCTCACAAGTTAATTGATCAAAAAGGCATTTAGTAGACAAATTTTCATACAATCTCTACTTTTCAATCAGTTTAGGCATCTTGTAATAAATTACTTTAGTCAAAAGTTAGAATTAAACAATAACATGAAGTTTTGGAAGGAAAGGTTATAAAACAAGTTACTCAGAAAATCCGCTAGGAGCTCTTATGTATTTAACATTTAACATGACTTTAAATAGAGCTACTCACAATCCTACATTCATAACGTTTAACATGGTAAAACACTTTACATTTAACACATCATGAATACACCTTATCTTGGTGTTTTGTGAAATAAACATTATGCGTTTATACTCAATTTTGTTTTTTAAGTCGGTCATAAACCTGTATTAATCTTATGTATGGTTAGTTAGAGAAATGAAAATAGAATATTGAAACAAACAGGATAGAGTTGATGGGAACTAGAGTAGGAACAAGAAATGCAATTTTCCCCAAAGTTCATGCACCTTTTTTTTTATCTTCTACTATAACATTTACTTTATTCAATTTTGAAAGAATGGAAAGTAGAGCTGGTAGGAATGAAAATAATTCTTTTGTTTATAGAGAATTTAAGAACTATTATATTTTATTATTATTATCCTCCAAAATATTTTAGTGCATTCATCCTTCGTTGGATCAAATCTTCTACATAAATGTGGACTTGCATTATTATAGTGCTTGTCCACCCATCCCCACCTTCTTTTTGAGTGATGAAAAATGGTGTTGGGAAAACTTTTGGTTCACACGTAAGCCATTGCCTCCATTAGACCATCGATTTATTTTATTCAACTGAATCATTCAAATATGATTTCTTTAACATATTCTAGAATCTGTTCTACTTTAAAATATAATTATTACTCATTTCTTCTTTTCCCATCTAAATTTAAATGTTTAGGAAATTATGAAATATTTTATTATAATTATAATAAAAAAGATAACTTTTTCCTATTTGGCAAAATTAATTGAAATTGTTTTTTGTTTAAATTTTTTTAATGCTATGTTGATTTAAAATTATATTTATTCTGAGGACTAATGATTCAGTGTATTCCATAAAATGATAATCTGGTTTAATTAGACTATGCTGTTTTAGAAACAATTTGGCAGACTCACCCTGTAGGAAAGTTTCAATAACTCTTTTAGAGTCAATATTGTTTTTTTGAAATTGACACTCACTCGTCATATATGTATATATTTTGATAATTTTTTTTTTCATTACCGTTAACTAAATATATTTTTAAGGTCATCATTGACCTAAGATAAACAATTTACCGACGTTTCAAGATTTCATTGTTCTTATATTCATGCTTTATAGCGAATAAAAGAAGTCTTTTCTTAAATAATTGGTAAACAATAAAACATGTTGAATAAAAATAAATATTAATCGATCGTTTATCGATTATTTAATAAAAATATTACTAAACATCGTTTGGTTACTGATATATTCTGCGTTGAATAACTAATAACTGTCTTCTATAAACTCAGATAATCATAAAGTTGGATTAATCTCAATTTGTATCCTATATAATTTAGTGTTTAATTGTATTAAACTATGGAAACTTTTGTTTTTTCTTCGCTGTATATAACATAAAATCTCGAATATTGGTGTTAATTATTTACCGAACCTCAACATCCGACAATCAACAGCCAAAAATAATATTCTTAAAAAACAAATGTTTTAGTTGTATTACACTCGTAAGCCCTTCCCTAAGTAATTATATTTCTCATCTAAGATTCTAATTTTTCTAATTACCATATTTTTTAATCTCTTTATTCAGGTTGAAATTTAAATTGTATATGTATTTATACGTATCTATGTATATATAATGGACAAATTGTAACCTAATTCCATTTAAAACTTTATAGGGGAGAGAAAAACTTTATTCAAAGAACGTTGAACCCAACTATGTGCTAGGTACACTGCGTACTTCTTAAACTAGTTGGAAAATTGTTTCTTATCTTATAAAATATAGTCATAGCAAACTTATTATATACTTGATATTTTTTTTTTCGTTTTATCATTTATTTTCTTTAATAATTTGATTTAGTGATTGAAAGTACTCTTCCTTATTTAACTTTATTTATTTATTGTTTCATTAACAACGGTTTGGGGCTATCCCCCATCATCAGGTATCTTAAATTAATATACCATTTAACTGTTCTCCTCATTAGTCCTAAAATATTAACCATAATCATACTGTTTAACAGTTTTATTATAATTCAACAAATAAAAATTCCATGTATAATTATAAATAAGGAGATCTAAAAACATTGTATAGATTCTAGAAACAAGGTTATCCTTGTTATATATATAAAAAATATATATA
>NW_027110933.1:7304-7649 GCF_000696795.3 Halyomorpha halys | reverse complement strand
AACTTCTTTAAAAATAAAAATCACTATATATTGGGTTGTAAAATAAGTACGTAGCGTTTTCCAATATTTCATTTTAATCCTCTCTGTGTTTATAAAATCATGTTTACTTGATCAATAATGTTTACATATTCTAAAAAAAGGATCTGATAGGGTGCTTCTATGCATCAGTATCAATCCGTGTATCAAACCAATGATCTGTTAGAACTACATTACTACCCATAGAAATGTTACTGACATACCCATGTTGTGTAGAGTATTTCAGTGAAAATGGATGCAGGAAATTCTCGGATGTTCTGGATACATACAATCTAAAGCTTTTATCGAACTTAGTGAATCTGTAATTAT
>NW_027110933.1:4467-4984 GCF_000696795.3 Halyomorpha halys | reverse complement strand
AAGAGAAATAAAAGGTTTTGAGACTATAATGGATAGAATTTAAATTATTTATTTAAAAAAAATTTAGCTGTCTCAAGAAAATATTAAGATTATATATAAATTAGTTATTTATGTTAATTTTCAATGTAGTTTTCATTTGATATTTATTTGTTTTTGTTAATTTCCATTTTTTTTCTTGAAGAAAATTATACTGCATGAAGCGCTTCATGCATCCTGTATTAATAAACAAATCGAAGGTAAGATTGGCGACTCTGCTTCAACGACCGAGTGGAAGATGCGAGCAAATATGTTTTCGCCCCTCTTCCAAACAGTGAGTATCTATTTTTAATTGTTCGCTGTTAAATAGGTAATCACATTTTAAAAGGAATGTTTCACAATTTTTTAAGAAACTAAAAAATATATTAAAAAAAACTGATGTATTAAGGACGCCGCGGAAAAAAATCCGATTATTTAGGGAGCCCCAAAAAGAACAAAATTGGGAACCTCTGGGTTAAATCATAAAATTATAATTTTAAAA
>NW_027110933.1:0-407 GCF_000696795.3 Halyomorpha halys | reverse complement strand
ACATAACCTTACAACTAACAAAATCAAAAGTCACTTGGAAAGTTGTCAAAACAAAATTAACCTAAATAGAAACCAAAATTTTGGGCTTTAACAATCCTGATCTATTGAGGAGTTATGTGAAATATGGACATTCCTAGAAAATATAGCTAATTGTCAAATTGTTGTTACAATATTGACATTTCGGAGGCGTTTGTTTTATGATAAGATACTTATGCGTTGTCGGAAGGGAAACAATAAAAAAAAAGAAAGAAATCGGGCAGAGTAACAATACGCAAGACTACTGAAATAAAACTGTTTTATTCTTTATTAAATAAATCAAAACTTGTATCCTTTTTTGTCTCAACACTTTTTATTTTTCAACAGTCCAATGTTTCGGCCATTTTAACCATCCTCAAGGACATCTAAAT
>NW_027110932.1:6022-6966 GCF_000696795.3 Halyomorpha halys | reverse complement strand
AACAATAAAGCAGTTTTAACATTAATTGATCATTAAATATTTGTTGCCTAACTCTTCCCGCGGTCCACAACCAGTAGTACAAGAGCCTAAGGAGAAAAAAAAGGTAGTTATTTCACCCAAATTTTTCATTAGTTTCATGAGAACAATTTATAATTACTGGTCAAAATTAATGAGTCTGCCAAGTATAAGTAGGGGGTAAAAAATGGTGGCTGTTTCAAAATGTTAAACAGCTTATTTTTCATTCGCAGCTTTATATCTTCAACAACACTAGAACACCTAAGAGAACATCATTTAGAGTAAAGTGAAATTATTAAATAAAAGCCCTAAAAGAATTATAGACGTTCAATAGTATGCGCATATAAATGTTTAAATTGAAACATTTTATAAAAAATGCACTAAAAATCAGTAGATAGTGAATTTATTTTGAGAAATCTATATCTCATAATTACTTAGCACTAATTAAAGCTATTTTAATGTACTAAAAAATAGTTTATAATGTTTTTCTTCATGGGAGCAGTAGTTTTCATCATATTCGATAAACTATATTCACAAAATGTTAATTTCTAGTTGTAAGGACAAAAATTATGAAAATATCATAAAAACTACTACTCCTACGAAGATAAACCTCATAAACTAGTGTATAGTACATTTAACTAGCTCTAACTTGAGTGCTGACAGACATCTATATGCCTTATAGTACCTGAGATATATCTTTTAATAAATTAAAGTATTTGTTGGAACAACTAGAAATCAACATTTTGTGAATTTAACTTGTCAAATATCATGAAAACTAAGGTAAAGGTCATAAACTTCTGTATAGTTTAGTCTAGTGTTCTATAGTACGTTAAACTAGTTTTAATTTGAGTTCTAATAGACATCTGTCCTACGAATGGTTTTTGAGATATAGATTTTTTTTTCTTCTGTGAAATTCAGATATATTATCT
>NW_027110932.1:3673-4746 GCF_000696795.3 Halyomorpha halys | reverse complement strand
ATCACGCGTCTTCAGCATAAACCATTCAGTTATAAAATTGAGGTTAGATAATATTGGAACTTGATATTTGTCTTAGAACTGAATAACCGCCTTTAATCCTGAATTATTCGCAACTACAGGTTGAAAATACTGGCTCAGCAGGGAAGGGTACCTGCAGGATTTTCATGGCACCCAAGTTTGACGAAACTGGCGAGATGTTGTTATTCAGGGAACTGAAGGATTTCTTTGTCGAACTAGACAAGTTCACGGTCGACCGTGAGTTTAATTTGCTACAAGTTCATTTCATATGAAATTGCTCAAGGCCTTAACCTCGATTTCTTAAGATTCTTATGAAATTTTGTATTTTAGTAATACCAAATAGATACATCTGTTATAAAAGTAGTTTTGAATATAGATTTTTTCAAAATTGCGGAAATAGCTGAATTTGATCATTATTTCGATCACAGAAATACTCAAAATATTACAAAATAGATTGTGTAAGACGGATGCTTGATAGCTTATTGTGAAGTATATTGGACATGATTTCATTTGATATGAAAGCCTCAAAGCAAAGAAGTTATTTATACATTTTTTTAAAATTTAAAATTTTGAAAATCTCAAAAACTCTATCTTATGTTAAAAAATAAAATTGTGTTTTATGCTAAATTTTAAAATGGATAAATGATGGGATCAGGAGTAAATAAAATGTAGACATTAACTAAATGCTATAGTTCATCATATAGAAATCGAAAGAAAGGGCAACCGGTTAAACATTTACAAATAATAAGACGATATTATCTCGCTAAAATGTATTGATAATTTTATTACCAACATAATATCCATCCAGTTTTGTTTATTAAAAAAATATAAAACACAATATCTTGCCAAAATAGTGCATAATTGTCAAAAGATATTGCTTTTGAGGAAAAAGAAAAAGAGTGTTTGTTGGAATAATTTGTCAAAATGTTTCATTCAAGTACCAACTTGCGGAGAAATAATTGGAGAAATGATCTTGTTATTTTAGGAAGTAACGCTCTCTAAATAATAAATTATTACAATCTATAACATATCATCATAACCTAACTGAAAACTGT
>NW_027110932.1:1448-1695 GCF_000696795.3 Halyomorpha halys | reverse complement strand
AAACTAGGTATAATTACTAGTCAAAATTCATGAGTCTACCATGTATAGGTAGGGGGAATAAAAAATGGTGGCTGTTTCAAAACCTTTAAAAAACATTAATTTTTTATTCGGAGATCTATATCTTAAAGACTACCAACAACTTATGCAAAGGAACCCCAGAGGGATACGCTTGTCAACTATTTGTCATGATATCGGACTACAAGAAGGACAAGGTGAGGTTATATTTCACTCAAAATGATATATTTGG
>NW_027110932.1:954-1398 GCF_000696795.3 Halyomorpha halys | reverse complement strand
TAGTTAAATTTACTACAAAATAGTTAATAATGTTTATCTTTGTAGGAGTAGTAGTTTTTATGATATTTGAGAAAATAGACTCACAAAATGCTAATTTCTTGTTGTTCGTATAAAATGTTGGATTTTTGAAAAAAATAAATCTCTAGATCCATAAAACGCACATATGTGTGCCAACACTCAAAACAAAGGAAATTTAACTTACTATAAAGTAGTTCATGACACTTTTGTTCGTAGGGGTATTTGTTTGTGTTCACATATGAATATAAATTGGGCAAATGAAAATTTGTCCGAACAACTATAAATCAATTTATTTTAGAAAATTTCATGTAAACTACTACTCCTACGAAGCTAAACATCATAAACTAGTTTATAGCTCATTAAACTAGCTTTAATTTGAGTGCTAATAGACATCTGTACGTCAAATGGTTTTTGAGATATAAATTT
>NW_027110932.1:0-904 GCF_000696795.3 Halyomorpha halys | reverse complement strand
TTAAATTTACTACAAAATAGTTAATTATGTTTATCTTTGTAGGAGTAGTAGTAGTTTTTATGATATTTGACAAAGTAAACTCACAAAACGCTAATTTCCTATTGTTCGTATAAAATGTTGGATTTTTGAAAAAATATATCTCTAGATCCATAAGACGCACATATGTGTGCCGACACTCAAAATAAAGGAAATTTAACTTACTATAAAGTAGTTAATGACACTTTTCTTTGTAGGAGTAGTAGTTTTTAAGATATTTACATATGAATATAAATTTGGCAAATGAAAATTTGTCCGAACAATTATAAATCAATTTATTTTAGAAAATTTCATGTAAACTACTACTCCTACGAAGCTAAACATCATAAACTAGTTTATAGCTTATTAAACTACCTTTAATTTGAGTGCTAATAGACATCTGTACGTCAAATGGTTTTTGAGATATAAATTTTTCAAAATAAATTTACTAACTACTAATCTTTCAATACGTCCCATACAACATTTTTGTGAAATGTTGCTTTTTAAAAAGCTATATATCGAAAACTATTTAACGTAAATAACTCTATTAGGGCTCATATTTTACCAAAATCTTCTTTAAATCACGTTCTCTTAGGTTTTCTTGAGTTGTTCCTACTGTTTAAGATATAGAGCTCCGAATGAAAAATAGTTTTTATATCGCTTTGAAACAGCAGCCATTTTTTATTCCCCCTACCTATACTTGCAGACTCATCAATTTTGACCAGTAATTATACATAGTTTTCATTAAAGTAATCAAAAATCGAGGTGAGATAACTGCCTTTTTTCTCCTCTTGGGCTCTTGTACTAAAAGATTTAATACATTTTGACAATAAAATTCTGCCGGATCAATGACATGCGACGAGCCCCAACTAGAAATTCCCAAGTGTTT
>NW_027110931.1:3858-4451 GCF_000696795.3 Halyomorpha halys | reverse complement strand
TCCAGTTAAGAGATTTCGAAACAGTAAACTATTGTTCAACTGAAGCAGCTCTACAAAGTTGGGCGAAATGTCGGAATATAAATGGTTGTAAACTAATTTTTGTATTCTTAGTATTTGTAATTTGCTTCAAATTGAAATGATATCCCCCCCAATGGAAACTATCGAAGAATTAAAATCAAAATGTATTTGTATTAAGATAAATAGTTGACCATTTATAACTGCTTGAAGGGATGGCGCGAGTTACGGTCAAGAAAAGTGAAAGGTACACACACATCTTCCTACAATCAAAATGTTCTTCAATATATGAAAAAAAAAATAATAATAATATGTCACCTAATTCTCAGGTCAGTAGAGCACTACTATCAGGTAGGTTGCTATGTAGTTAACTATACTTCAAGGTTTGAGAATAAATTTTTATATTTAATTTATCTGATTAGTCGTATGAGAATGAAATCTATAAATGCAGGAGCAATCTTTGAAACATAGGAGTGTATTACAATAACTTCCTCGCTATTACTGTGGAATAGGTAATATTTAGATATTAATATTATAATTAGGTAAACTATATTAATTTTCATGAATATCTTAAAGTT
>NW_027110931.1:0-615 GCF_000696795.3 Halyomorpha halys | reverse complement strand
TCCTAGGACAATCTATTTTTCACATATATCACATTCGAGGTCTCGAATTCAAATACCAACAATCGATGTTGTATAGTTTTGCGATACTATTGAGGCCAATTTATCTTTCTTTGTCTTGTATATAAATTATTTTCATTTTATTATGAGATCAGTATTATTTTATTATATTTTAAATATAGATCCATATTTTTATTTAAACAAATAACCAAACAATCTTTTAATTAAACATAGATCACCAGATTGGATTCCGGATATCCCACTCCACTATCCAGCTATATCATCGTGTGATGGACGTTGTTTCGTCTTTATTCGATAACAAATAAAATCATCTCCATATAGACCTTAATGCTCGATATGTAACCGATCTAGCCGAACCAGATATCAATCCTTGCATTATAAACTCCCTAACCACCCAAACTCACTTATTACCATACTAACCTTGCTTCCTCATCCATTCCTAGTAATTCTCTGAGGCGCCTGAAAAGAAGATGGCTTCGAAATCTAATATAGAAAGATACCAATGTGTAGCATCTCTACATATATACCTGTAACACTCCATTTTGATTTGACATCAAAATTACTACATTATTTTTATAGAAATGCAGTTATAAATAT
>NW_027110930.1:0-1191 GCF_000696795.3 Halyomorpha halys | reverse complement strand
GTTAATTTCTAGTTGTTCGTATAAAATGTTTCTTATGTCTTTCATAAATCAAACTTATTGTCCGCACAACTATAAATCAATTTATTTTAGCAAATTTCATGTAAACTATTACTCCTACGAAGATAAACATCATAAATTACTTTATAGCTCGTTTATGCTTTAATTTGAGTGCTAATAGACATCTGCACGTCAAATGGTTTTTGAGATATATATTTTTCAAAATAAATTCACTAACTACTGATTTTTCAGTACGTCCCATACAACATTCTTATGAAATCTTGCTTTTCACTCATCAATTTTGGCTCGTAATTATAAATAGTTTTCATTAAAGTAATTAAAAATTGTGGTGAGATAACTGCCTTTTTTTGTCCTGAACTGAAAACTTTCTTGTACTAGAAGATAAACTTAATAAACTACGTTATAGCTCATTAAGCTAATAGCTAATGGATATCTGTACGTCTGATGATTCCTGAGATATAGAATTCTCTAACTACTGATTATTCGTTATGAAATATTGTTTTTTAAAAACTGTATCTCTAAAAATATCGAACGTACACAGGTCTATTAGGGCTCATATTTTAGAACATTTAATTTACTTTAAATAATGTTTGTGTTAGGCTTTTAGTGTTGTTAGTAGTTTCAAAGATATGGAGCTTCCAATGAGACTTTCTTTACGTATTGAGACAGCTTTATATTTTATTTCCTCTAATCGTGCTTGGCAGACTCATCAATTTTCACTAGTGACTATAAATATTTACATAGTTAACCTAAAAGTTTGCGTATTTTTTTAAAATATATTTTTATCATTATTTATTCTATATTAATACTATTTTATTCTGTATTTTCTTTCAGTTGTATATAATTTTCTTTTCACTTATATTTACATAATTTTAACCCTACCCTAATTTACTTTTAGTATCTTATTATCCTACTATTTCAAAATATATATTTTTTTTGCATCTTTTTAGCCCTGATGAAGCTCTACAAAATGGGCCGAAACGTCGGCAAATAAATAGTAGTTAACTATATATTGTTTGTTTTTGACCGAACCCATGACCATCTTCTTCGTAATTTTTAATACATACTTAGACAAAATAAACTCACAAAATGTTAATTTCTAGTTGTTCGTATAAAATGTTTCTTATGTCTTTCATAAATCAAACTTATTGTCCGCACAACTATAAATCAATT
>NW_027110929.1:0-1276 GCF_000696795.3 Halyomorpha halys | reverse complement strand
TTGAGAATAGGTCATACTCTCCTCACGCACTCTCACCTGATCAGGAAACTGCGACCTTCAACGTGCAAATATTGTCAGTCCATTCTTACGATTAGACATATTTTCGAAGAATGTACTCACTATTTGCCAACAATAAACAGGATAGGACTGACCCCAAATTTATCCGAAACTCTGGCAGATGAGGAAGTTAAAATTACACGAGTATTTGAATTTTTAAAAGCACATCGCCTTCTTTATAAATTATTACTCCTCTTCGATTTTTATGTTTTTTATTTAATTTTTTTATTTTATTTTATTGATTATTTTTTAAAATTATTTTTCTATTTTTTATTTATTTATTTATTTTATTTATTTATTTTTACTTTTATCATCCCATAGGCGTTGATGACCAGAGGGTTTTACGCCTTTAAGCAACAATCAACAACAACAACAAATCTGTGTTTTGAACTTTTATCACACTGCGTTATATTTATTAGTAATTTCTTTTTAGTCTATCTACATGTATACTTCCTTATACTGTTATTATTTCTTTTTTGTATATTGTATAAACATAATAATTGTTCTGAAATGTTTTTATGTTAATTTTCTGTCAATTTTATAATGTTTGTGGGCGAAACGTTTTATAACAATTAACAGTTTTCGTTTACTATTTTGATGCCTTTATTGACCGCCACCTGGACTATCTTCCTTCAATGTACTTCATACAGTCAACTATCTTCTCCCAATACAAATTTAGTATGTTTCGACGTTGGCCCTTCTTTAAATAAGGCAAAAAAAATTTATGAAGCAAAATCGCCTCAAACTATATGAGATATCTTTAAACATTCCAAAATATACAAGTTTTTTAAAGTTCATTACAGTTGGTCCACAGATAAAATTATTATTGACCGATATTTGTAAAAGAAACATGGTGTTTCTGTTTCAACTTTTTATATGGACTAAATTTTTAAAAAAACAAACAGTCCACAATCGTTAAATGTGGCTCATAGTCGTCATATGTTTTCTGAAAATACTTTAAATTCGTCAAAGGTAAATTATTTGTTTTCTTATTCCAGAAAAGTCTGCAGATGTCTTAAGTAATAATATTTTTTTTAAAGCATTCTCCGATTACTCCAATAATACGTTTTATAGCATGTTTCACTTTTTTCCATTTGAAGTCAGTCATTTATTTTTTTAAATCCATAAATGTCATTGTTTTTGTTATTAACTTTACTTTTATCTTTTATTAAGAATTACTATTTTAATCTATTTATTTCATATAATTTTTTTTTTTTTT
>NW_027110928.1:7244-7687 GCF_000696795.3 Halyomorpha halys | reverse complement strand
AGTTATAATTTATAAAGAAGGCGATGTGCTTTTAAAAATTCAAACACTCATGTAATTTTAGCTTCCTCATCTGCAAGAGTTTCGGATAAATTTGGGATCAGTCATATCCTATTTATTATTGGCAAAGAGTGAGTACACTCTTCAAAAATGTGAAATAATTGTTTTATAAACATATAATATCTATATTTATTTTATTTTATACCAGATCGGCCTGGTATGGGCCTTACATGGTTGATATAACCGTTATATTATATATATTTTTTTTAACAGTTGATTATGGGGGATATAGTCTCGTACAAAAGACACCCTTAACTATATAAAATGTTGTTATTAAAAGAAGAAAAAAATTAAAATAAAATAAATAGATAAGAGTAATGCTTCTTAATAAAAGAGGAATGTAAAATTAATAACAAAAAATAATGATATTGGTACACTTAAATAAA
>NW_027110928.1:677-884 GCF_000696795.3 Halyomorpha halys | reverse complement strand
AAGCTCTACTAATATCATGTTTGTTTTTTTTTGTCAGGTCTACGAATATTATTATTTATTTTATTTTTTATCTTTCATTTTTTTTTTTTTTTGTTGCACTTCTAAATGTACTTCACAATCAGCAAATGAGATGTTCTATCCAGACATGGCATGAGGGAGATAGCACTCAGCGGTGCATCCTCCTGACGTTAAGTAAATTATCTTATT
>NW_027110928.1:0-471 GCF_000696795.3 Halyomorpha halys | reverse complement strand
TCACAATCAGCAAATGAGATGTTCTATCCAGACATGGCATGAGGGAGATAGCACTCAGCGGTGCATCCTCCTGACGTTAAGTAAATTATCTTATTACCTGAGGAGGTCCCGCATCCAACTCCTCTTCAGCCTACGCCGAGTTACGTCAGGAATGTCATGTGTTGCCATCTGTCGTATAAATATATTGAAATGTTCATGTAGCATGTTGTGAAACCGTTTGTAACTCATATGAATGTGGTCCGTCACAGTGGGAATGCCTAGATCGGTGTGAATGGTCTCGTTTGAAACGTAGAGTGGTGAGCTCGTTGCCAGTCTTAAAAATTATGATTGAAGGCGTAAGTCCATATGAGTTTTAGTAAGTAATTGTATACGTTATGTTTCTGTCTGAGCGATAATTTAGAACGTCTGTGTAGTATAGAATATAATTGACTCAGTCGGAAATTTAGCGTTTTACGTTTTGTCTTGACGTAC
>NW_027110927.1:61758-64431 GCF_000696795.3 Halyomorpha halys | reverse complement strand
GGCGAAACGTCGGAAAATAAATAGTTGTAAACTATTTTTGTTTCTCTTTTGACCGCAACCCTGACCATCTTCTTATATATCAATCTTTACGGTCAACTATATATACATATATACAGTAAATTCTGTACTTCAATTTTTAAAATCAAAAGGTTTACTGCCACAAATATAACATTGGACAGACGAAAAAAAAAATAAAGAATAAAAAATAGATAAAATAAAAAATTAAATTAAACAAACGTAAGCAAAATTAAATAAGGTATAAATGGCGTTAATGGCCAATGATGTTTTGCGCCACTAAGCAAAAACAAACAAACCATGGATGCATGATGGTGTCGATGGAGACAAGAAAGATAACAATCACTTCTTTGGAACCTGCCACAGAGATAGTGAAATACTTTGAAAATACAATTATTCGGTTTATTACAAGGCTCTAATTGGAGAGCTCGTAGCAACTTGTAGGACAGGCTACACTGGAAAGAGGTCATTTGGTTAACATTAATTCCCTCAATGCCATACCAGTTTGCTGAAAATTTGATATTATTATTTTTTTCCTTTTAACATGACTACCAAATTGTTGATTTGAATGACTGACTTGTTGATTTTTCAAAGCATATAACTCATTTTTTTAAAAGTTTTTTCATTTATGTGCAGTAGTTAAAATTGCACACAGACTTCAACAGATAAATCAATTTTTTTGTTCACACAATCACAGTTTTTTGTTTACTTATTCCAGAGAGCATATATTTTTGGAAATCATCCCCAGAATCCAATTTTTTTTTGCTAGCCATTTTTTTTTTAATAAAAAAAAATGTTTGCAATAGCAATCAGTCGCTTTGTAACTCCCATTGTACAAATAAGATGATTGCACGCCGTGTGCGCAGGTAGTTCCTCTGAATGTTTTTGTTACGAGGTACGGATCGCACAATAAAACAATATAAAATAAAATAAAAACACACCATTAAATTGAACAACATTTATTCCAAAACTAGTCGGGTAACATGAAATCCTTATTTTAAGTTCAGTAGTGAAGAAAAGAATATAATTATAGATAAAATGAAATAAATAAAAATAAACATACATTTTTAAGAAGTAGTACAAGATAATGGATTTTCCTGGAAGGATGAACCTTACTTTTGTTGTACAGAATGGTAACCCTTGAAACAATCAAGAAGAAATTGAAACCAAGATCAAACTTTATTTTTATACACTTGTAGGATAGTTTTTGTTTTAAACCAGTATTGTTCTAAGGACCGTTTCTTCCTTACTAGCAGATGATTGTAATTCAATATCATTGTTGTGTATTGCAAATAACAATAGAAAATCTAAGACAGTATCATTTAAAGTAGAGTAAATTTGCTTATATTTTAAGCCCTACTTTACGTTCAATACTTCCCAAGAACCCAAGAGGAGGAAAAAGGCAGTTATCTCACCCCAATTTTTGATTACTCTAATGAAAACTATGTATAATTAATAGTCAAAATTGATGAGTCTGCCAAGTATAGGTAGGGGGAATAAAAAATGGTGGCTGTTTCAAAACGATAAAAAAATTTATTTTTCATTTTGAGCTCTGTATTTTAAAATGTAGCCACAACATAAGAAAACCTAAGATAATGTCATTTAAAGTAGAGTAAATTTGCTAAAATATGAGCCCTAATAGAGCTATTTACGTTCAATACTTCTCGAGATATAGCTTTTTAAAAAGCAACATTTCATAAAAATGTTGTATGGAACGTACTAAAAGGTCAATAGTTAATGAATTTATTTTCAAACATCTATATCTCAAAAACCATTTCACGTACAGATGTCTATTAGCTCTCAAATTAAAGCTAGTTTAATGAGGTATAAAGTAGTTTATGATCTTTATCTTCGTAGGAGTAATAGTTTACATGAAATTTGCTAAAATAAATTGATTTATGATTGTTCGGACAAATTTTCATTTGCCAAATTTATATTCATATGTGAATATCATAAAAACTACTACCCCTACTAAGATAAGTGTAATAAACTATTTTATAGTAACTTAAATTTCCTTTATTTTGAGTGTTGGCAGACATATGTGCTTATGGGTCTAGAAATATATTTTTTCAAAGCTCCCACATTTTATACGAACAACTAGAAATTAACATTTTGTGAGTTTATTTTGTCAAATATCATAAAAACTACTATTCCTACAAAGATAAACATTATTAACTATTTTATTGTAAATTTAACTACCTTTAATTTGAGTCCTAGCAGACATCTGTACGTCCAATGGTTTCTGAAATAAAGTTTTTCATAAATCAAACTTATTGTCCGAACAACTATAAATCATTCATTTTAGCAAATAGCATGAAAACTACTAGCTTTAATTTGAGTGCTAATAGAGGTCTGTTCGTCACAGAGTTCCTGATATATAGATTTATCAAAATAAATTAACTAACTTTAATATTTTCGTACATTTTTATGAAATGTTGCTTTTTAAAAGGCTATATCTCGAGAACTATTGGGCGTGAATAGCTCTATTAGGGCTAATATTTTAGCAAATTTACACTTCTTTAAATAATGTTCTTTTAGATTTACTAGTGTTGGTAGTTTTTTGAATATAGAACTCCGAATGAAAATTAATTTTTTTTTTTATCGTTTTGAAACAGCCGCCATTTTTTATTCCCCCAACTTATACTTGTCGGACTCGTC
>NW_027110927.1:54578-58903 GCF_000696795.3 Halyomorpha halys | reverse complement strand
TAGTTTATGATCTTTATCTTCGTAGGAGTGATAGTTTACATGAAATTTGCTAAAATAAATTGATTTATAGTTGTTCGGACAAATTTTCATTTGCAAAATTTATATTCATATGTGAATATCATAAAAACTACTACCCCTACGAAGATAAGTGTAGGAAACTATTTTATAGTACGTTAAATTTCCTTTATTTTGAGTGTTGGCAGACATATGTGCGTCTGATGGGTTTAGAAATATATTTTTTCAAAGTTCCCATATTTTATACAAACAACTAGAAATTAACATTTTGTGAGTTTATTTTGTCAAATATCATAAAAATTACTATTCCTACAAAGATAAACATTATTAACTATTTTATATTAACTAGGTTTAATTTGAGTCCTGGCAGACAACTGTACGTCCAATGGTTTCAGAAAATTGTTTTTCATAAATCAAACTTATTGTCCGAACAACTATAAATCAATTCATTTTAGCAAATAGCATGAAAACTACTATTCCTAGGAAGGTAGAGGTCATAAACAACTGTTTAGTACATGAAACGTCACAGAGTTCCTGAGATATAGATTTCTCAAAATAAATTAACTAACTACTGATATTTTCGTACATTTTTATGAAATGTTGCTTTTTAAAAGGCTATTTCTCGAGAACTATTGGGCGTGAATAACTCTGTTAGGACTAATATTTTGCAAATTTACACTTCTTTAAAAAATGTTCTTTTAGATTTTCTAGAGTTGTTGGTAGTTTTTGAATATAGAGCTCCGAATGAAAAATTAATTTTTTTAAAGGTTTTGAAACAGCCGCCATTTTTTATTTCCCTAACTTATACTTGACAGACTCGTCAATTTTGACTAGTAATTATACATAGTTTTCATTAAAGTATTCAAAAATTGGTTTGAAATAACTGCCTTTTTTTCTTCCCGGCTCTTGTACTAAAGGGGCAAGATTGTGTTTTACAGACCATGTTCCATTTAGAACCGAGACCGATCTGCACGCGATCGCTCGTAGCTCCCCCCTCACCCAATTAGACTAGGCCACGCTACATCTGGGAGGGGTTGAAGATATCACAGTAGTTTTAGTTTACCTATTATCCACCAGGATGAATAATAGGTCGCACGTCATATTTGGAACAAGCCTAAATCAAATGTGCATGGTAAATATCATAAATATGACTCCTCATTTACTGATGACCATGGTTCGAGTCACGGCAATCTTTTCTATACATTTTAAAATTATATTTTCATAATTTATTATATACGTTTCTTGAAGGACAATACGAAAGATTTCAAATCTCGGATTAGATATTTTAGGTCATTAAAATGGATTTTTCATCCGTTACAATTCCATTTCAAGAAAGATATATTGAGAATCAAATATAAATAATAATAACAATACGTAAATAAAAATAAGAAAGAAAAAATTATCGGTACTAAAAGATCATATAAATAAAAACTAATTAATTTTAGTACTTATGTTTTGTATACATGTGTATTCTAGCACTTAGCAATATTACTGGCAATATTGAAACTTCACCCTCCAATGTCGATATCGAGCGCCCTCTCCCAGGCATTACCTTCGGAGATATCTTTAAATATTCAAACCCTAAACTGCTTCAAATGTCCCCATCCCCCCCGTACCGAACATAACATAAAAGCGAAATGTCACGAAGGAGGGTGCTGTATAAACCTCGCCCTGGAAGAGGTAATGCTTTCCTCTTGAAATAATAAACCTTCATAACAAGATTTCAGAGCTCTGTCTGGTTTGTGTCTAAGCCTATCTCATTCCAATGTTATCGTTGCAATTTAGTTTTATGACGAATAGCATGTCTGACTTCAAATGTTTATATCATAAAAGTTGAGTCACATTTTTAACTCTGTTTTAAATTAAATTGAATCATATTTGTAAACTGTTTAACCGAGGTTGTTTTGTTATTGGTCCAGTGGTATCTGCATTGGGAAATTTTGAAGCAATTCTTCGAGATGGTGTTTGTGCACGTAAACATTTTATTAATATAATATGATTTTTTTTTAAATATAATTTTTTCAATTTCTTGAGACTGGTATTTATTTATTAAATAACTCAAATGGTATCCTTGTTTAGTCTCAACAATTTTTATTACATCAATAGTCCAAAAATAGTAATTTAATATCAAATTACTACTTGTTACCTTCTTTGTCCATTCTGTTATTATATCCTTCTCTTGTCTTATTACCATCATATCCAAAAATCTTAGTTTTTCTTCCTTTTCCAATTCCATGGTGAACTTTAAATGCTTCAAATAATTTATTTATATAATCTTTTTTCATAATACTTAAAATATCATCAACATATTTAAACATTAATTTGACTATTATTCCTGATTTTGAAATTACATTATTTATTAAATCATTCATAACTAATACTGCAACTGATACTGATAAATTCCCCCCCCCCCAATGGAACCCCAAAAATTTTAAATTTTGATGTGAGATGAGAATTTATATTTGAAGATATGTTATATTATTAGTGATAATGTTTTTGTTATAATTGTTGCAAATGAATATATAATAACCTTTTAAATATTTAGATTGTCATTGAGGATGGCCGAATTGGACTATTGATTATCATAAAAAGTGTTGAAACTAAACAAGGATACAATTTGATTTATTTAATAAATGATTTTTTTTTATTTTGGAAGATTGAAAATTCAAACATATTGCACACTAAATAAAAATTAAATAAATCTATTTATTACTTTTAATAATAATAATAAAGGCTTAACGAACCCAAAGGTTCGATGCCGATACTACTAAACGCTCTCTGCATATATCCTTCCAGTGATGCCCCTCCAAACTCAATTCCACTAAATCTGTTTTAACACAATCCTCCCATCTACGTTTCGGTCTACCCCTCGGACGTTTACCCGTTAGTTCAGTGTTTATTACCATTTTAGGAATCCGCTCGTTACTAAGCCCTACAACCTAACTTGAATTATATTTACCGGGATTTATTACTTTTAATTTTATAAATTATATAGTAATGTAATGTAAAATATTATTTTGTAAATATGAATATTCAACTACACTGTTTGTAATAAGGAATAATTAGTGCTGTTGTTTATGACAACAAATAAATAGATCAGAATAATGCTTCTTAATAAAAGAGAATAGTAAAATTAACAAAAAAAAAAAAAAAAATGACATTGGTACACTTAACAAAACTAAAAATTGCCCTCTAATGGTAAAAAAAAAAACAAGTTAATTTGAAAAAGGTATGAGAGAAGTGAAGAAAAAAAATAATAAGTAAAATAGAGGTAGTGTGAGTAATGAATTAATAAATATAGAATTTATAATAGAATGTTCTGGAGCAGCCTGGGCTTCAGTCTTCGGGTTGCGGTTGGGTTTCCCAGGTTATAGGTCACTGCTCCTTCAACTGTCGGCAACTGGGAGTGGAACTTCATGAACCATTTTTTTATGTAATCGTCTATTGACTCCATAAAATTGCATTCGTTTGATTGTGAAAACATAAAAATGAATTTTGAGTTGTGACAGGCTTCTTCTAAATCGACGATATATAGCACAGTGTTTGCTTAAGATAGGTCTAGTACCACTGATCACGCAGAAGCTAACTTTTCGAAAAATATTATAAAAAGTTTTTTCTTTAAGGAAAATTATGTCTTTTCGATTATACACGATTAGTAAAATTTCGAATAAACTCAATAATTATCCATTGCACAAAAAAAGTTAAACTGAGATTTAGAGCAAATCTACGCTTAAGTAGGTAACCAAGCAAGGAACCATTCACATTTCCAGTTGGAACTGTTATCCAGGAGAAAACATATTGCATTATTTACTTTCTTTCCAAATTCAATGAAATGGATTTATCGAGAAAGACGATTTGACAAAGAATTAGTTTCCCAGGCCATAATGAAAAATAAAATATTCCGATCTCGACCAAATCTTTTTTTACAGTAGTCGTATGAAGAATTTTTTCAGCTATTTCAACTTCAAATGTGGTTTTAAATTTAACTAAACATGACTGTAATAAGACCAATCTGGACATATGGAGTTGAGCTTTGGAGCTCTACTAAACCTTCGAATTCCTCTCGTATTCAATCCTTACAATCCAAAATCCTTCGTAAAATCCAATTGTTCCTTACTTTGTCACAAATAAAATCATACATAACGAGCTTAATGTTCCCTATGTAACCGATCTAGCCCGAACCAGGTATCACTCCTTCCATTATAAACTCTCTAACCACTCAAAACCCCTAGTTTCTAATCTTGCATCCTCTTCTATTCCTGACAATCCTCCGAGGCGCCTGAAATGAAGATGGCCACGAGACCAGCTAA
>NW_027110927.1:53967-54483 GCF_000696795.3 Halyomorpha halys | reverse complement strand
GACCAGCTAATGTAAAATGTCATTAGAGTGCTACCAATGGGTAGTTTCTCTACACGCCTGTAACACTCCAATTTAACTTAGATCAGATTTATTAATGTATTATAATGTGGTAATAGCAATAAATAAATATTAAAAAAAGAAAAAAAAAATTTAACTAAACACAATTTGTTGGCGCAGAGATAACGTTACTGACAACACTAATAGTACAAGAGCCGGAGAAAGAAAAGACAGTTATTTCACCCCAATATTTGATTACATTAATAAAAACTATACATTAATAATTATTAGTCAAAATTGATGAGTGCCAGGTATAGGTACGGGGAATATAAAATGGCGGCTGTTTCAAAACGCTAAAACAAATTAATTTTTCATTCGGAGCTCTATATCTTTAAAACTACCAACAACACTAGAAAACCTAAGGGAACATCATTTGATGAAGAGTATATTTGCTAAAATATGAGCCCTAACAGAGCTATTTACGTTCAATAGGTCCCGAGATATAGCTTTTTAAAAAGC
>NW_027110927.1:51401-51927 GCF_000696795.3 Halyomorpha halys | reverse complement strand
AATATACATTTGAAAGGTACACTCTTAAGTTATTTTTCTACATAATCGCCTTTCAAATTGAGATATTTATCATACCATGGCACAAGTTAGAAATCAGCAGCCTGGGATTTCAACCACTGGTTTACACTGGCATGGAGTTCGGCGTCAGTATCAAAGCGTTGTTTACCGAGCCATTTTTTCATTGTTGGAAAGAGGCGGTAATCGCTCGGCGCCAAATCGGTCTAACACCTCCCATCCAAAACCATCCAAGAGTGCTCGGGTAAGAGTGGCCGTTTGTGGACCTGTGTTGTGTGAAAAACAACACCTGGGTTCTAAGTTTTTCCCGACGCTTATTTTGTATAGTGCGCCGTAACTTTCTTAGTGTTTTACAATAATTTTCTGAGTTAATTGTTGCTCCATGTTCAAGAAAATCAACGAAAGCACTCCCTTGGAGTCCCAAAACACAATAGCCATGACCTTTCTTGGTGACAGCGTTTGCAAACACTTTCGTGGTTTCTTGGGAAATTGTCTGTGCGCCCATTCCATC
>NW_027110927.1:51246-51351 GCF_000696795.3 Halyomorpha halys | reverse complement strand
TATAATTAAATACGCCTTGTCGTGGGCCTTCTGTTAAGAGATATCAGGCTGGAGAAATCGCCTAAGACCAGACAACCCCGACAAGCTCATTTCTATGATCTTTAG
>NW_027110927.1:39133-50067 GCF_000696795.3 Halyomorpha halys | reverse complement strand
GGAGGAATTAATGATTATTAAATATTAATATTATTACTCATAAAATTTATTAATATTGTCTTCGTTATCTGCTATCATTATTATTATCATTAACTATTATTATTATTCCTATTTTTCTTATTACTATTATTATTATTACTATTAATCATTATATTTTGTTATTCTTAATTTCTTAGTGGCTAGTATTATTATAATTATTATTAATTTTGTTTAAATGAATATCATAACTATTAATACTAATTTGTAAAATCTACAATTGACTTCTTTTACTTTAAAATTATGATAGTTGATTTTTAATGTTCAATTCATTATCAACTATTAGTATAGTTTACATTTTTGGTGTTCATTGTATATTTAGGTTTTCATCTTGTAACAAACATATAAAGAAATGTAATCCTATCCTTTCCTTAAATATTAACCAATATGACCACCTTCCTATGAAACCTATCCTTACCCAAAGACCCAAATTAATCTGCTGCTTTTAACGGAAGTGCCCAAGCCGGGTTTAATGGAATTCCAAATCCTTGTTGTGCATCGGGACTATGCACTTCATAAAGGGAGGGCGAGTTAAGGAACCAGTATTATAAATTTAAACAATTGCCCCTTGCCCAACTGTAGGTTCAGTCACTTTAGACATATGATTCCATGTGTTCACATTTAATTACAAAAGAAACTCAATAAAAACAACTAGGTTCAAAAAGGCCCAGAAACCCTTCTAACAATCCTTTCAAGTCCTTAGTATCCTATATCAAAAGGCAAGGGCCTGACGACACTTAGGCAGGTACATGCTGTCATCTAACAATGGACTTGCATCAGTCAAACTATTTTATGGTTAACATATGTAAGTCAGTGCACAAAAGTCTTAGGTCATGGCGTCTTTCATAGAAATCAGACCTCCCAACTTCTCGCCACGCCTTTTCCCCCCTTCCAGAAATTCACTTCTAAATTTCATAAGCTCTCTACCCCCCACCTAGTCTTCTAAAATTATCCGATTGGTCAAAACCCCTTCTCCTATTTCACTATTTCTCCTACCCCCTCTTCTTAAGTGTTCATATATATATTACCTAGACTAGATAGCGAAGTAAGAGAGAAGTTATTAGATAGAGACTAGTAACAGTAACATGTAGTTCTTGTAAATATGTTAGAATAAAGTCATTTTAATCTTCACTGATTTTTTATGATATGTAATTCGGGGATTGCGGATATCGTGCATCCATTAAGCGAAATTCTAAAGAAAGGGAAACGATTCCGTCTAGGTCTAGAACAGGTAGCGAGTATGGAGGAATGTCGGAAGATTCTAACAACCCGGCCTTCACTGGCCTTCCCCGATTTCCATGGACTATTTAAAGTAACAACGGACGCAAGCGAGTTTGTCTCTCACTATACTGTACACAGGCATTTGACTCTGTATCCCACTTCACACTAATCAAACAACTCAGGCTTCACCAATTCCCGGACCAACTGGTCGACATTATTGGGTCCTACATCAGTGACCGGACTTTCTCAGTCCGGGTCAAAACTGAAATCTCCACTCCCAAACCAGCTCAAATTGTAGCGTCCCTCAGGGTGCGGTCCTTGCGCCAGTTCTATTCAATATATATACCGCCCACATAGTCGGGACTAAATTTGACAATGCTCAAATATCTGCTTATGCTGATGATATCTAAGATATATAGCCATATACTCGGCAAGCATGAATGCAGACAAGGCCATGGACCAGGCCGCCGCAGCGGTCCAACTCATCGCTAACAAACTACGAGACATAAACATTCATATCAATCCTCAAAAAATATACACCAAGAAAACTCCCAACAGAGCACCTAAACTTAACCAACAGACAATACAAACCAAGAAACATCTCACTTACCTAGGCATTAAACTAGAAACACATCTATCTTTTACTGCACACATACAGAACAGAATACAAATCGTCAAGTCAACATCATACCAACTTAAACACCTCATCTACTCACCAGGGCTGTCACTCAGACTCAAATTACTCATCTACAAAGTAATACTACGACAATCACTCCTTTTTTTCCCTCGTTATTTTTATATATTTTTACGTTTTTTCATCATTTCAGGTTATACTTAATGTATTAGTGCTTTACAAGGAATATTTACGTGTTAATTCTATGATTTAAGTGTTAAGCAATATTTTTTCCCGAAAACAGGGAGCTTTAGATACCAGAGTAATTTTTGATTTCAAAATTTTTTTTTTTGTTTATATAAAAAGTTGGGGACTAACAGGGGTAAGGATATACAGCGATACGAAGGCCCATTCAGGTTGATAATTATTTGGAAACGCAATATTGTTACAGTAAAAAGTATCAAAGAATCTGAAAAAAGGAGAACTTTCCATGTTGAAGAGTTAAAACTTCCGGAAATGAAAATATAAAAGCTGGAGTGTTCCATTATTGCCAGCTACCACTATATTATATTACAGAAAATGTAGTTATTTACTGTATTTATTGTTTTTTGTTTTAAGATTGTTTTTGATTTATGTAAATATTGTTTTAGTTTTTTTCATTTTAGCTTGTTTATGTATTGTATAAAGAGTTCTTATTCTTAGGTTTAAATTATGTATTTAGCGCTTACTTCGGGGAGCTTGTGAGTTTTTTTTTACAATGATATGTGTATAGGTATTTATTTTTATTGTAAATAGGTTTTTTTTTTATTTTTATATATTATTATACTGTATAGCATTAGTTTACGAGGATTATACGTGAAATAATAGGGGAAGTTACGGCCTAAGTCAGCTGTTGCTTCGATGTCAGCTGACCTCAGTCAACTGATCGAATGAATGTATATACATTCAAAGAACCACATAAAGCCAGTATTTTACAGCAGTCCAAGCGTGTCAGATCTTATTCCTTCTTCTCTTTTTTTAAGTTTCTCTTTCGCCAATACTTAACATACAATTAGAGTACAGAGATACCTTAAAATACAAGGAGGTTAGGGCACAGTAACGACAAAGAGGTTTTAGAACTACTTGCTTTATTATCAGACTTGTCTGGTATATATAATGACAGAATTTTTTGATAACTTAAAGATAACTAATCCTAGTAGAACAGAGTTCTTATTATTTATTTATAGTATATACACAGCTAATTCCCACCCTTCAGTTCCTTCGTACCGAGGAACTCACATAAAGAACAAAAATAAAAGCTATTCCACGGCGCACTTGCCCTTGATGTGATAGGTAGTGTTGAGCCGCCAGTTAACACCCAACATCTTGCTTTCGCTGCGAATCAGCACGTATTAAATTCTCGTCCCCAATCACCCTTTAGGTTATCTACCATAGGAGGATTCCTTCCCATACCACCCCAGATGCCTTCGCCCCGATAGGGTAGACTATTCCTACGATTTCCAGAAGTATAATAGTTTTAAGGCGCGTAAGGTTTCCTCAATACCCCTGTGGTTCGTTTTTCCGGCGTGGTGATCATCGACGAGTTTTTGTTGCATCTCTGGGTCGGCGATCGTTTCAACTTGCCGCTGACATCTGCTTAAAGAGTAACCCACTCCTACTCGCTCTTGTATCCATAGTCTTTTCAGTTTGTCCGCTATAACTTTATTCCCTACATTCACGTAACAAAAACGGCTAGGTCTCGTAAATCCTGTAATTATTCGTTCTTGATCGTTTTCTTCTATCAAAGGGGGAGAGGTGCGGATTAATAAAAATTCGTAAACGGTGGCCCTTGTCTATATTCCAGCACCCTGTTTCGATTTTAAAACGATCTGGGATTTTTTATCATTTATTATTTCATTGAATTCCTGGTGTCAGTTAGTGAGGAATTCCCCTCCGATTCGTTCTGGACTAATGGATTTTCCGGTCCACGTATTTACATACATTCGCGTAGATACGTACCTTACCGTGAAAGGCTTAACAGGAGCTTCCTTGTCCTTGATTGCATGCATTACCAGGTCATACGATAACCAATCGGTCACTACATTCTCGACGCCTTTTTTGAGCACGGTGTGTAAGTTATAAGCCGCAAGCGTTTCTTTCCAATGGTATACTCTGGCGGACGATTCTTTAAGCGTTCCAAAGTGTATGAGGGTTTTATGATCTGTTACCAGTTCGAACTTTCTTCCACAAGCATATCCCCGAAAATGTTCTACAGCCCATACCACCCAAAAGTGCACGTTCAATCGTGCTGTATCGTTGTTTGGCCGTATTTAATTTTCGCTCTTCATATGCAAAGCTTTTCCCCCTCGTCGAAATATTGAGACTGGCCCCGATATCCAACTCGCTTGCGTCCGTAGTGACTTAGTCAATGGAAATCAGAAAAGGCCAGCAAGGGCCGAATTGTTAAAATCTTCCGGCATTCCTCGATAATCGTGACTTGTTCGGGACCTAAACGAAATCGTATCCCCCAGTTTGTACTCGACTCGCGGAAGTGGGTACCGTTCGTCTTTTGTTACCTCATTTAATTTCCGGTAATCCAACACGACTTTATATTGTTTCGCGGCTTCACTCAATTCGCCCTGCTTCTTCTCCACTACCCATAATGGACTATTAAACGAAGAGTTGCTATAGCGCATTATGTCCTGTCTAAGGAGTTCGCCTAATTGTTCTCTGAAAACGATACTTGCCGACTTTTGTATGCTATTCCTAAGAACTAATACTGCTCACTTGTTGCCTCACCTATTAGCCCATACTCAGTTTGAGCGACCGCGCCCTAATAATACCACCGTTCCGGATGGACCTCCCATTCAAGGGTTCCCTCCTCTTATCTCTTGACATCTCCAGGTTGGGTCCCTGTCGCTCCTCTTTTCGGTTCGTCTGCACTTCTAGTCCTGATGAAAGGTGAAACTTTGTATGGAGAAGTTATAGATGAGATAGAGGATAGGAAGAAGTATTAATATGCATTTATCGTCAAACATGCAAAATAAATATTAGCTAATTTCATCTGGATACACTGCTTTAAAAAATATTTTTGATCAGCGGTTAAAATTAAGAATACAAACAAAATATTCAATAACCTAAATATTTGGACATAGACCATAATTTATTCATCCACATCAGACCTAACCGATCCTGACATAACATGTAAGCTAATTAACAAAGCCATCAAACTGCCCTTATTGGGATTTATTTTATTTTGAAAAATAATATATATTCATAAAATTTTATTATTTAATGCTATGCCGAACTATGTGTTGGCAGACATTTTTTGTATCTTAAAATTTATTCGTTATGCGTTAGTATAATACTAAAGAAGCTGCATTCATTTCATCTTTCTCCTCCACTCTGAGAAGTGGAAAGAAAGATCCACATGACCTCATGCGATTTCTAAATTCTCTTATATTTATATTAAGAATAATAAAGTAGGGAACACTTTTTTTTTTTTAATTTATCGAAATTATTATATATTTTTTATTAATTATTATTTATTATTTATTCCATCTATTTACTTCCGTTATAGTTCTAAGTTTGTTTTTTTGTTTTTTTATACCCCTAGTACTTATGACTACCGGGCCAATAAGCATCTTTTTTACCCTATCTAAAATATTTCCAAGTGGTAAAGAGCGCAAGAACTGTTGCAAAGTTGTTATTCCATAACCATGCATTAAATTATTCTGCCAAAGACATTGACAACCCTCTCGGGGGACAATAACTCTCGGCTATTGTTGAAAAGTGTTAAAAACTTTATTACGATTCCCCTGCCGCCAAGATAGCGCCCTTATCGCCTCAGAAGACCGCCATCAGGCGCTAAGTGTCCGGTAGTAAAGAGAGCGAGGATAAACCTCTGAGCAGGTGATGTACGCCGAATTAGTGCGATAAGCCGAGGTATCTGCCTCCCCGAGTTTACGGTCCTGTATGAAATACGAAGTTACAGGTACCCATGTTTTTCATAACAATCTTAACTCCGTGAAGGAATCTCTTTGTCGGGAGCTTAAGATGTGAGATTTTTGTTACAATATTTATTTAGTCTATCCTTTTTAACATGTACTCCTGTTTTTCTTGTTTATATATCATTTGTATAAAGAATTTGCATGATAGATATGCGCGTTAATTAAGTTCTTCTAAATAGAAAGCTTACAGATTGATTTTACGTAATTCGCTTTTCATTTAAACCCCAAATATTCACATAAAACAGTATACGTCTCATTACGTTATTGCTCAGAATAGAAAAAAAAATTGTAATTCTATTTTCTTTTCTTTTCCAGATCCTCTAGGCTGAAACATACAAACTAAATGCATACACATAATGATATTAACGAGTTATGAAAACTCGTGTCACGGATATACGAATTAAAACCCTGTGTTTTTTTTCAAATTTATTTAATGATAAATATTACAATCTGCCACAACGTTGTTGGGCAATAGGTAATAGTGATAGCGACATACATACTAAGATAAAATAACATCAGAATAAAAACAAATCAATGAAAACAAAATAATAATAATAAGTCTTTATTTATAATATGGTCACAAGGTAGTAAAATATATTCAAGTAATAAAGTACTTTTACCGGCAATATTCCATTTTATTGCACTTAGAGCCAATAAAGTAGAAAGTAAAGCACAACTGAACAATACTATTCATTTTTTACAGCAGTAGCAACGAGCTTCTTCCCCTTTTGTAAAAGACTTAATAAAAAGCTTAATGCAGTAATGCGACCCCTAGGGAAAGGAAGATGCTGGGTGTGGTTGAGGCACAGGTGGAAGTGGGATACAAAAATTAATCATTTCGAGATTAGCTTGTGCAGGTTGCAGGAGATGAAGAATGTTCCAGTCCTCAGGTGGTAACTGCCTCCGCTGGGGTTCTTGTGTCTCTGCGTCCCCAATTTATTGCTGCGTTTCTTTCATTTTGAAGTGTTTAGTGGTTGGGGTGAAGACTACAGTTATAAAATGGGTAAAGTAGTGAAGAATAACGAATAATATACTTACTGACTGAGGTATGACGCTTCCTAAGAAATTTTGCATTCTATAAAAATAATTCCAAAAAACATTAAAACAAATTTTATTCGATTAAAAATACTTATAAATTTTATTCAATACTTATGCTATATATATATAAACTTACGATTAGACTGAAAGAATAACGTAAAATAAAGAGGGATTCGGGCAGAGTAACGACACAAGAGTACGTGAATAACTAACTTTATTATCAGAATCATCTTGTATATATAGGAACTTAGTTTGTTGTCAAACTTAAAGATAACTAATACTAGTAGTACAGAGTTCATAGTATTATTTAGAGGATATATACAGCTAACTCCCTCCCTGCATTTTCCTTTGTATGGAGGAACTAAAAAAAATAAAAACCAAATATCTTACACTCAATAAAAAATTACATATACGCGCTCCTATTCTTCTGAGCTACACTTAAATCATCAAAATAACACATAAGTATTCATTGTAGATCACTAATACATTAAATATAACCTGAAATGATACAACCACTGAAAAAACAAAATAAAAATAGAATCACTCTCTTGATGGTCCAGGCTGAGTACCATCGTCCGGCTCGACATTCTGTTTCAGGGGAAGAGGGTACTCGCAGTTTTTCAAGATGAACCGTGCGGGACATAAACAGGTGATTTACGTCTCTTATTGTAAATAGGTTATGTTCCCTAATGGTAATGATTCGATAGGGGCCCTCGTAGCACGCAGCAGTTCATTGCGTGCGGTTCTCAATCGACGATATATGATTGTTCCCAATGCTAGCGGACCTGTTTTACAGACTGTGAGGCGGTCATTAGCTTTCACGACTCGTAGTTGTTTTTCGCGTATCAACCTTTCCCGTACCTTCGCCCATGTCTGTTAGGCGCTGCACCCTTTTTTGATAAAGTTTTGCTCTGAGATCGTTATTTTTGGTTGTAATAAGGTCTCTCCTATCGTGACGCCTCTGTATGAAAACTATCTCTACGGTTGATATGATAATCCCGTGGCCGTATGAATTGTATTGTTATACGCCATAACCGCGCGCGGCATGGCTTCGTATGGCTCGAGATTCCGCCCTAACTTGAGCAACCGAAGATGTTGCTCTAGCGTGTTGTGCATATACGTGTTATTCCAAATTCAAGATTTAGATGAAGCTAGAAATAAACTAATTAACAATTTTAGCATTATGTTTACCCAACTGAAATAACATAACTACAATAAAATAACACTTCATACTTTGAAATAAAAAACACTTCATAAGATACAATAAATAAAAATGATTTCAGAAAACATATGCCTCACTTTAAAATACTTAATTTTGATAAAAAACTACTACAAAATAAACATTATCAAACAAATAAACCCTGATCAGAACAATACATTTGTCATCAAACAATTCCCACATAATGTGCAAAAATTGAATCAGTCTTTCTTCCTGCAAAAACCTAATAGAAAAAAGAGGTTCTTGGACGGACAATGTCAAAAAGAAATAACGTAAACTACGAGAAAATTTCAATAAATTAACAGAACATTTTTTAATGCAAAGCCCAAACACAGGGGACGACTCCATGAGCGGTTCAGATTAAATATAATAAATAAATCTCTTCCACACTTCATAGATCATAAAAATTGAAAATGATTAATAGATATTGGTTTATTAAATAATTGTGTAAACCCATCCGCAGCATCTTCCGATATAATCAAAAATAAAGTTAAAACGCCAGTAGGAGGAGAAAAAGGTGGTAATATGTATATTTTAATATACGAAATATCTTTAATGAAAATAAAAGAATAAAATTGTATATTTTTAATTTTTCTTATAAAATAATGATATTTTATTAGGACAAGAAGCATTAGAAGAATTTGAAGCGGTTGTTCATTATAGAAAATATATAAAAATGGGAATAAAAAAAAATTAATTATATTAATAAGAAAATCAATTAAATTGAAACCTTGATATAGCATAGCTAATTAATAAAATCTAATGAAAATATAAATGTAAATTCGATTAAAGAAATTAATAATAATAAATATAAAATTGTAGAAGGCATAGATAATATTAGCAGTAATGAATGTATGTGAGTAGTATATTCCCATGAGCTCATGACTATTTGTCCCGAACCTATAGAAATAGATGTAATATTGGAAATTACTGAACCTAATAAATTGCATAACTCAACCAATTTTTTAAATGAAGATATGCGAGTTAATTATTTTATATGCTAGGTAATTCAATTCTGAACGAAAAATAAATAACTCGTCGAATAAGACTATTTCTACCAATTGTGAGCATAGATTCCCATTCGCTCATAAAATCATGCACATTTTATAAATTTTTTAAAATAATTCAGAATCCGTATCTCACCTAAAATTTTCTAAATTCTTGTTTGAATGATTATTAAATTGGCTACAAAGCAAAAGAAGAAAACATCGTGTGAGGACTCTCTAGGCATTGATTTTTGGTACAATAATTTATTTAAATAACAAATCATTTTGTGGTAATGTACATTACTATGTTACTTTTGAGGCACATTGTCCTATAGGTTTTAGATTATAAAATTTCAATTGTTTACTCATTTTTGATTTATTTTAAATTCTGTAATTGTGGCCATATGTACCCTTTAGTTCACTCTCACATACATTGTGCACCGATCCATTTAGAGCCAATCAATCCCACATTAGCTACCAATACCGCAAATGCAATGCCTCAGTTACCTCGCGTGCAGAGCTTCAGTTAGCTGACGAGGGGACAGAAGACCACCGGCACTTAAGCTCCCTCCAGTGATAGGTCGATATTCCATAGGAAAGTCAATCAAGGAAATCTAATCAAGACTCCGAATGACGAATGGTTCATTTGTGGAAATTGACTTTCCGCCCCTCTCCCGGTATACTCGAGAATTCCTCCACAAGATCCGGTACACGGCGGTCCTAGTTGACTTCTTCTTCGTTAGTATCGTTGATTTGTCATCGGTCTGAGGTCTCTAGGATTATGGTTAACTCTATTAAGAATATTGAGAAATATAATCCTTGTAGCAATTTGGACTACGTCATAAGCAGGCACGGAGTTAGGAATTAATTTCAGTGGAGTCTAATAATTTAATCTAAGTTCCACAGTACATTATAGCTCACATAAGTAATCTTCTATTTAAAATTAATTTAAATGTCTAGAGTAGAAAATTAATCCAACCACTTAATATTTTTTCTATACCGAGATAGAAAGATAAAATGTATATCACTTCTTTCTTTTGCATTAGATTCATCTGAATATGTCGATAAGTCATGGAATGGCATAGACAAAGTCTCTAAACCTGGCGTAATCTCATCCCATTTTACGGTGCATAACACAATATTTTCTTCTGCAAGATCCATAGTATACTACAGTGATGCACTGATATGTTCCTGGTGGAGCATGTACTTGTAGCTCTCCAAAAGGTTTTAACTTGATATCAAAAAGTTTTTGCACCTTACCTTAGACTGAAAATTTGAATGATTATATGCTAGATAGCGACATTTTCAATATATCAAAATGGGATCAATTATGAGATATTCAGTATTATGTACTACACATACACCTCAAAGTTCAAGCTCATCGGGGTATTGTGTCTTAAATATTATTTTTTTAAAGATAATTTTACCTTGATTATGTTGCAACACTATCAAATTTAGCTAAGAATTGATAAAACAATATTAATTAAATCAATGGATTTGAGGAAATGTCTATAAAAATTCAATATATCAACTTTTAGAAAGTTAAAAACTATCATCAGATCATAGTCCAGTTCTGTTTTTTTTGCATCCAAGTAGAGATAATAAGCCGGTTCTAACCCAGGGTCAATGAGCCGTGACCTTTGACCTTAGACCCTACATTAACCACTCCGGTGACCTTGACATTTGACCCTACCTTAACCACTGGTCACGTGACCTACGACGGGGGGGTTTGAGTTTAAATGTTTACTTAGACCTACCCTTAACCACTCACGTGGTCTGTCACCTGATCATTAGGCAGCCAATGGGAGGCTAGTATTTGGTCACGTGACCCC
>NW_027110927.1:36263-38100 GCF_000696795.3 Halyomorpha halys | reverse complement strand
AACAATGTGAATAATTTGAACTGTTTAAACCTAAAATATAAACAATATGTAGACCTTTATCTTCTAATCCCTCGGATGAATGTAAACAGAGGACTCTGAACTTGTATAATCCCTAAAACATAAACAAACAGAGATAAATAGATCTGTTACTATGTAGGACTTTGTAATCTCTCTTATCTTTTAATACTTTCGACTTTGAACTATAATACTTTCTATTTTAGTTTCCTTAGCGTATATAAACAAAGCATCATTTAATGTTACGCAACCTTCATCAATCCAATGAAATACTTACATTATAGACGCGGAGTGTGCCAGGCCACCATTTTGATCGTATAATCGTGTAAACAACAATGTACTTTGAACTTTAATCTCTAAATGAGTTGTAAAGCATTGCAATCTCCTCTATCTTTAAATTCTTTAGACTTTGAACTGTAATCCTCTTTCTTTTAATTCTTAATTTAAGTGAAAAAAATATATTTATTACTTTAATCATACAACTAAAGCATAAAATAGGATATTTATTTTTTAATCTCTTCATGAAATTTAAAGGTATATTATGTTTTGAACACTGGTAACATATAAAAAAAAAAAAATAAAATACAACACATTAAAAAAGAAAACAATTTATTTTATTTGAATATGATACATACATTTGTTTAAATAAATGTCAGATCGTCTTTATTTTGTATTCTTCCATTGTAAATTAAAGAAATTATTTCATTACTGTTGTTGAAAGCATCGATATCTTCAGGTGACATCTTAAAACGTGTTGGGAGGAATATTCTGAAGGAGTTGCCATGATCCTTTAACGTAGCGACCAACGCAATTCCAAACTTCGTTTTTATATGCTCCAACTCTCCGATGATGTATGGCCGTCCAATTTCTATATCAATCAATTTATGCTTCTTCTTAGTGTAAACTTAAAAGGATTCTTAGTGTAAACAATTTGAACTGGTTAAACCTAAAAAATAAAACACTGATATGTAGACCTTTATCTTCTATTCCCTCGGGTGAATGTAAACAGAGGACTTTGAACTTGTATAATCCCTAAAGCATAAACATACTTTGAGGTAAATAGATCCATTACTAAGTAGGACTTAAGGTTAACCTCCCTTATCTTTTAACGTTTTAAATTATCAAATAAGTATAATATTATAAAATAATATTAATATTAAAATATTATTAATAACTACGATTTGACTTTGAACTAAGTATAATGATAATTCTTAAAACATAAACACTGATATAGGGCTAGATTGATACTGGAAATAGTAAACATTATTTTTTAAAAGACTTTAATTTTTATAAAAAGTATATTGATTACATTAGAGAAAAAAAGTAACTTAATAAAATAATATCACACTTGATTAAATTAAACCAAAAGAAATTAACACTTTCATTTACAGCTGGAGACAATTATAAAGGTTTAAATCTGTTCACTTTCAAGAGGAGGTCGTCTAACTTCTTAAGGGACCAGCCGCCCCCCTTCATTGTCACATCATCCATCTACCGGTTACCTTATCTCCCGCCATAGGTCACGTGACCAGTAGTTAAGGTAGGGTCGAGGCTCAAAGGTTAAGGTCACGGGAGTGGTTAAGGTTATGTCGAACTAAATTTAAATTTAAATCTCCCGCAATGGGGTCACGTGACCAAATGACGTCCACATACCACGTGAGTGGTTAAGGGTAGATCTAAGTAAAAATTTAAATTCAACCCCCCCCCCGTAGGTCACGTGACCAGTGGTTAAGGTAGGGTCAAAGGTCAAGGTCACGGGAGTGGTTAAGGTAGGGTCAAAGGTCAAAGGTCACGGGAGTGGTTAAGGTAGGGTCAAAGGTCA
>NW_027110927.1:20696-36213 GCF_000696795.3 Halyomorpha halys | reverse complement strand
GGTTAAGGTAGGGTCAAAGGTCACGGCTCACTGACCCTGGGCCAGAACCGGCTTATTATCGCTACTCATCCATGCTTTTTACCAAAGCCCTCCGGACCTTCATTGATAACAGGAAGAGTTGACTGGGACAAATTTATATGTGAACTGGAAACTAAACTGGACGTAACCTTCGACTGAAGACAAAACAAGTCATTGATGAAGCCATTGAAAACTCACATGATCAATAAGAACAAGCATAATTGACAACACATCCGCTAATAGGCTAATTAATAACAATAAACAAAATAACCCGCCACGGCATCTTTGTATCCTATTAAGGGAATTTTTTTTTTTTTTAAGGGAAAAAAACGACAAGCAAGATCGAAGTGGCATAGGACCTGATATCCAACTGACAAAACGTATTACACCAAATTGACTAACAAACTAAAACTAGAAATCAGAAAATTCAAAATTTAATTAACTTTACTGAAAATCTTACAACTACTGACAAATCATTAGGGAGGACCACTAAAAAACTACTGAATTTCAAAGATTTTAACCACCCAGTTCTCACCGAATCCCTAACCTGGACCAAAACTGACATTCGGAAACAAATTACAAACATTCGGACAACACCTCTCTAAAACCTTTATTCCACATTCTGATATCCTTAACCTAATTTATCTTGAATGTATTGAAGCTGAACTAAATATTCCGCTCCAAATGACCCTCCCACCTAAAACCTTCAAAGATTATCTATCCGCAAGCTCCTGGATACGACCTAATAACATCCCACATTCTAAAACTTCTCCCTCGGAAAGCCATCCTATTCCTCACTTACGTATATAACACCGTACTCCGTTCCACATATTTTCTTGACCACTGGAAATTATCTATAGTTAAAATGATCCCCAAACCCCAAAAGCCTCCAGAATACCCATCATCCTATCGCCCAATCTCTCTATTACCGAACATGGGCAAAATCCTTGAAAAACTCATTTTGAAACGCCTATACCCCATCCTGGATTCCAATCATATAATCCCTGACCACCAGTTTGAATTTCGAACATCCCACTCTACTATCCAGCAATGTCATCGTGTAGTGGACGTAGTCTCGTCTCTTTTGGAGCGCGGAATGTACTGCGCGGGAGTCTTTTTCGATGTAGAACAGGCTTTTGATCGAGTCTGGCACCCGGGACTGCTTTACAAACTCCGTAAATTCCTACCTCCTACATACTTTCTCATCATCCGTTCCTTTCTCATTGATAGATTTTTCCAAGTAAACGACAATGGTTCCTATTCATCCCTCTATTCTCAGTCCGCTGGTGTTCCTCAAGGTAGTATCCTTGGTCCCATCCTCTACATCGTCTATACAGCTGACATTCTAACCAATCCTAACACTATCCTCACCACGTATTCCGATGACACATGTGTGCTCGCTGTTAATAATAACCCATTAATTGTATCCCAAAAACTCCAATCCCATATCACAACCCTCGAAGATTGGTGCTGTAATTGGAGGATTAAGATAAATTCCAATAAATCCCATCAAATCACCTTTACTCTTCGTCGCAAACCTACTGACTGCCCTACAGTTTCATTTAACGATGTTACTCTTACCTCTGTCGAACAGATCCGCTACCTTGGACTACATTTGGAGAAGCGATTAACCTGGAATCTTCACACCAGACTGAAAAGACAGGAAACTGCACGTCGATTTCGACTATTACAGCACTTACTAGACAAACCGTCTTCCAAACCTTAACATAAGACTGATCTACACGACTGTAATAAGGCCAATATGGACATATGGAGTTGAGCTTTGGGGCTCCACTAAACCTTCGAATTCCTCTCGTATTCAATTCTTGCAATCCAAAATCCTTCGTAATATCCTCAATGCTCCTTACTTTGTCACAAATAAAATCATACATAAAGTCCTTAATGTTCCTTATGTAACCGATCTAGCCCGAACCAGATATCACTCCTTCCATTATAAACTCTCTAACCACTCAAACCACCTAGTTTCTAATCTTGCATCCTCTTCCATTCCTGACAAACCTGCGAGGTGCCTGAAAAGAAGATGGCCATGAGACCAGCTAATGTAAAATGTCATTAGAGTGCTACCAATGGGTAGTTTCTCTACACGCCTGTAACACTCCAATTTAACTTAGATCAGATTTACTAAATGTATTATAATGTACAGTTGTAAATATCAATAAATAAACATTAAAAAAAAAAAAGAAAGTTCAAAAAATTTTTTAGGGGGCATCTTGTGTAGATAGGTTGAGTTAATACTGAAAATGTTTATTCTTGACACCTTTCTATAAAGAGAAAATTTAAATGAATAGGAGTTTGACGTAAAATATTAATTATTCAAAACAAAATTTTTTAGAATCGAATTCCTCTTGTATCCTTTACAATCCTTTGAAAAATTCTTAATGCTTCCTACTTTGTGACGAAGTGAGTCATCCATGAGGACCTCAATGTTCCGTATGTACCAGATACTTCCATGATATATTCACTAGCCACTTAAGTCCATTTACTTCTAACCTTGCGTTTTCTTGATTATCTAATTATCCTCGCAGGTGACTGGAAGGATGATGACATCTGTATCTTCTACTCTGGAAATGATATTATAGTTCATTCAACAGTTAAATTCTCCAAAAGACTGTATTGGGCCATTGTGATATAACACACACCTCCTTTGAATTAAATTAGGATAAAAAACTCCTCTTTTTGAGATGATATAATCTAAACTTTTAAATATTGTAATTTAAAAATATTTATTAAACGACTAGAGATTTAGTTATTATAATTTACAATAATATTATATAACTTTATTTTTTGATTCCTGTAAAACAGCAAGGAAAAACACGAATTAATAAATTGCATTACATGTTAGAAAAATTATTCAAATTGGCTACTACCTTGTTCTTTTGAAGGTGTCCAAGTGAAATACTTATCTGAAGTTTGAAGCGACTGTTCTGTGAAAAATTCTATTTAAATATTTGGAGAGGAGGGGCCTCCGCGTGGTGATTGACAAATAATAATAATTAAAGAAGAAATAAAATACGTGAATGATGAAAGATTTAAAATACAGAAAGCGAATGCAGTAAAGGGGAGAGAGGGGATAAAGCGAGAGGAAGGGACTTGAGGAAGGTACGGTGATGTTTACTGGGTTGACAGGGCCTATCCTGCCCTGCCACCTCACATACAGGAGGGGATGGGGTAAGTGTCCGGAATAAGGGATTGAAGGAAGCGGGAAGGTTGTCGAAAATTTTAATTTTTCTTCATGTGATGTGTTGTTGTGTGAATTGTTAAGCTGATAAGAAAATACATATAATTAAAAAAAAAAATTGTTTATAGGAGAAATTACATCAGCGGATATTTTAGGATTATTAAGTGCTTTTATATATACTTGCACTAATATTTAATATATTTCTGCAATAATTACACTTTAATGCCTATACATAAATATAGTTGACTAAGTCAGACATGCTATGGAAAACAACGGTAGCATTATTAAAATAATTAATTCAGCATAAAATATTAATAACTTTTGTGATGAAATAATTTATGGAAGCTCTATTTCTTGGAATCAACTAGATTAAATTTCAAACTCATCCTAGGCCTAGACATACCAATAGCATAACTCTACAATCATTCTCGTTCTAGATTACTTCCTCTCTTTCACAACTCCTTCCTCTTTCTCAGTCTACATCTTAAAATAAAATAGAATATTTTAATAAAGCGAATTTAAAAAGGCTAGTAGTTTATTCAGTTTATTTAGAGACGGTGGGTGGTGCTGAATTCATCTTGTCCTGGGTTAGAATTGAGGGCTCCTTCATATTGCCCTTTCTCCAGGAATGGAATAATTTAGTCCAGTTGAGCCAATCATCTTGGCTCTTCCATGACTAATGAATATGCAATGTCTCTACCTAATGGCCTCGATGTAGGTAATTGTCTCCGCCGTTGGCTTCAAAAAGGATTAGCACCATCTTTTATTACTTGTAAAACTAAAATTGAATTATAGGAAATATTTAATATTAACATTTTTAAATGTATAAAAAAAATGATTCTAGGTTCTAGGGAAACGAATTCATTCTACAATAAGCCTTCAGTAACCATCATGAAATAAGGTGGTTATAAAAGATTTGGGAGTTAAACACTTAACACAATTTATTTTTCATTATAATAAAATAAATATTTCTTGAAACAATTAATAGCAACAAAAGTTCAATCGTAATGCGAATAAAATTTAAAAAAAAAGTTTAATAGAGACTTAAATTGTTCTTGAATTAATTAATAAATTTGAAATTTCCTGTGTTATTTTTAATTTCAGCCGTAAAGTCTTCAAGTTTGGGAGACAAAGTGGTACAACTATAACATATGTAAAACTGAAGTATTTATATTTAAATATAAATATTTGAGTAGACAGCTGATAGATAGTTATATTAGTAGTATTGCAGATTATACGTTGAGCTCACCAATGTAATTTTTTTTTTTTAACTGACAATATAAAAGAGATGATGCAAAACTGCAGTGTCAAATATTGATTGCCTATGGGAAAGATAATGCTATCAAAATAATTGATTCATTCCTCTTCCTAGGGAGCATCTATATGAGATCTATTTTTCCATAAATCTAAAATTTTATCTCAACAACTGGTAATTAATATTTTTTCAAATATTATAAAATATAATACTCCTAAGATGATAAACGTTATAGACCACATAATAGTACATTTAACTAGCATTTAACTAGTACATTTAACTAGCTTTAATTTGAGTGCTGACAGAAATCTGTACGTCTAATGGTTCCTTAGATATTTATTTTCATAAATCAAAATTTTTGTACAAAAACCTTGAAATAAACATTTTGTGGATTTATTTTTTTCAAATATCATGAAAATTACTATTCCTACGTAGATAAATTTCAGAAACTATTCTATGGGACATACAATTGTCTTTAATTTGAGAGCTAATAGACATATGTACGTCTCATGGTTCCTGGGATATTGATTTCTCAAAATAAATTATCTAACTACTGATTTTTCAGTGCACTTTTTATAAAAGTTGTTTTGTTTTTTTTAACATCTCCATTTTTTATTCCCTCTAATCATATATGGCAAACTCATCAATTTTGACTAGTAATTATACAAAGCTTTCATTAAAGTAATCAAAAATTGGGGTGAAATAACTTTTTTCTCCTCTTTTGCTCTTGTACTATATATGTACATATATATATTATATTAGAAGCAAAACAAAATGAACTGAAGAAATAACACATTTTACGTAAAATTAGAAATATCGATTACCTAGTGTGCAGTAATATTTGTTAGGAGTATTCTTAAATAAGTGTACAAAAATCTATAAAAATCATCTTTATAAATAATCTGAAATATATAAAGTTTTGGTAGTAGATTAGGAACTACTTTTTCGTGTCATGATAGTTCTTCCAAGTAAATTGAGTCCAAAATGTTACAATTTACATTGAAAAAATAAAATAAAATAAAAAGTTGATTGATAAGTATGTTTTAAAGTGCACTATAAAAAAGGCAGAGTTTCATGTCACAATAGCCAACAGAACGTGACAACAAAACTGCTATAAACATTAGTGAAGAGATTGAGAGCTGAGATGAGGGTAGTTAGAGGCTGAGAGAAGGTTAGTTAGAAGAAAACTGCCCCTTCCTTTCAGAGATATTAGTCGAGTGGGGCTGGGACATGTGCCCGTGTCGTCTTATCTTCTCTTTACGGCTCATCTATTTCTTCTCTTTTGGAAATATGTTCACTCTTTACCTTCATTTCTGCTCCTTTTCCTCTGGAGAGATTACACTTACCAACCCTCTTATGCTCTTAGAAGAGGGTAGTTTATCCCATGCTTGGAATATCTACGGTTTTATTTTTGCTATCCTCAAGTTATCTCATTATAGCTCTAGTTGGTTCAAAGGAATGAATTCTTAATATACTAGCGATTTACTATCAACAGTAATGGTTATTAATCACACTGAATAGATGTCAATTACTAAACCATTAATGGCATAATATAATTATGTTAATCTTTAAATACAAGAGATTTCAGTCCACAGAGTGGATATTTATTTTATAATTAGGGTATTAGAGCCTCTGAAATCGATTAAGATTACCCTTTATACCTGTAACACTCTCATTTACTTATAAAATGTTATTGAAAAATTGGGTAACGAACTTTATTGGACCAAATTCGAAGTGCGGTAATTTATTGAAGTGACAAATGTGGATTCACTCCGTTTTCTAATTTTAGGCACTTCTAATTATTGAAGTCTTCTTCTTTCGTTTTAAGAAAATGTTTCAAAAGAGATATAGGACCGTCGCTAAAAGGGGTTTTAGTGGGGCGGGTTTGCCTTGTAATATGTGTTATGATGTCCTCTTGTTAGATTGTGTCATACATCAACCAACATACTAGCTATAAGTTTTTATTTGAATGGTACGATAAGTTAGACTGCCACGGAGAGCAAGAGTGAAGGGTTTTCCAATTTTAGGTGTTTTTAAATATTGCTCGATTTAACTATGTTAAATCTCTCTCTTTTTACCGTTTTAAGCAAATATTTTAAAAGTGATATAGAACTGTCGAATTAAAATTCTTGTTCAAGGAAAAACAAATTAATAACCATTTCACCTTTAATCAATTTTCAATTTATTATCATTTCATTTTTTCTCAAACATAATTTGTAAACAGTAAGTGACGAAAAATTAAACTTAGCAAGATTAGTAAAGCAGAAAGTATTTTGTTTTATGTTTCGAACTTATCTAATTATTGTGAACATGAATTAGAATACGAACGGAGTAGCTGTAAACAAAAAAAATAACTAGTATAGCAGAATGTATTTTATTTTATGTTTCGAACTTATCTAATTATTGTAAATATGAACTAGAACGAATGAACGAAGTAGCTGTAAAAAAAAAAAAAATTAACTCACAAAAAATAAAAAAATAAAATCCTTTTATTTTATACAATTTATAATAGTTATCATTAGTCTTTCGTTTTGATTTTCACATTCTGCCTATCTCCTCCATCATTATAATAGTAAATTAATCAATACCAATGGTTATACAAATATTATAGCTGAAAATATTTTACATCATATATAATTTTTTCAATTATCAAGATGTAAAATATTTATTAAATAAATCAAATGGTATGCTTGTTAAGTCTTAACACTCTTTATTATATAAATAGTCCAGCGTTTCGCCCAATTCGGCCATCCTCAATGACAATCTAAATATTTAATAGCTTATTGTATATCCATTTGTAACAACCTTAACAACTACATTATTATTAATGATATAACATACCTTAAATATAAATTCTCACCTCACATCAAAATTTAAAAAAGTTAATTACAAGTCAAAATCACCCTATGAAAAAGTCAAATAATAGATAATCATAGTAATTATTAATAAGCTTATGTCTAGTTACCTATTTTTTTTCAAAACTACATTAATTTTTAAAATTCTTAATTTTATATTAACTACACTACTATCAACTATCATATAAACAAATTATTTATAACCTTCCTCACACTCAGGTCAGGCTTGTTATTAATATATTTCAAATTGCATTTTGGTTTCAATTTTTATTTATTTCAATTATTAAAATTCATATAAAAAGTAATTGTAAATAGTAACAAAATTTTTCATAAATTTATTTTACTTAATCTCTGTATTTTGTTAGTTCAAATTCCTTGAATCGGTTTTAAAATTTACTTTATAACTGATGTTCTCTGATATATAAATTGACTCAAGTATTTTTCTTTTGAACATATTGTTTTCATTTTGTAAAATTATGGTGTTATCATAATGAGTATTCGTCAATATCATAATCTTTAAATAACCTCTGAATTTCTTCTGATATCCTTTCCGGAAATGGACGAAAAACTAAGTATTTTAGATATGATGATAATAAGACAAGCAAAGGATATAATAACTGAATGGACATTTTAATTAAATGGGAATTCGATACAACAGCATGCAGAGATTTTAAGTAAAATAAATTTATGAAAAACATGGGGGAAATTTTTGTTACTATTCACAATTAATTTTAATAATTGGAATAAATAAAAATTGAGACCAAAATGTAATTTGAAATATATTAATAACAAGCCTGACGGTATGGAAAGTTATAAATAATTTGTTTACATGATAGTTGATAGTGTAATTAATCTAAAATTAAAAGTTTTAAAAACTAATGAAGTTTTGAAAAAATAGGTAACTTGACATAAGCTTAGGTAAGCTTATTAATTGACTTTTTCATTGGGTGATTTTGACTTGTAATTAATGACCTGGGCTGAATAGCCTGAAATTTAATTTTTTTAATTTTGATGTGAGTTGAGAATTTATTGTACTGATGATGTCGTATTTTTATACAGCAATAAATTATTGTTAATTCAGCTAATAGCTATATAGAAAATATCTAGGACACCAGGGAAGAATATGCCAACTTATCTGTGCGGGCCATTATCATGACTCATCATCGTTATGATTGAGTGTAGTAGTAGCCAAGAATTTCTCATCGAGCAAAACGATGGTCCCGTTTCTTTTACTTTAGTTGAGTGGATTGCGATTGAATTAGAGATTTTTTATATTTTTGACATGGTCCTCTCTGGTCACTCCGGGTATCTTAATTCACGTAAATAAAAAAATAAATATAATGAAGAGTTCGGAAGAAAATGTAAATGATGAGTAATTGAAACTAACATTTATAATTATAACTAAAATATTATAATAATTATAAAATTTAGTTAAAAAACCTCAACCTTCTGGTCAAAACCGTCACTATAGAATTCATTGCTGATTAAAATTTGCAGTTTTAAATTCATTACAAAATGAATGAGTTGCTAAGTAACATAGAAAATAAAGTAATTATTCTGTTCCTCAGAGGAGATAGTCCTATCAGTAGCCATCTTATCAGGAAGAAAATTAAAAATTAAGCTGATCTTTACCTGCGTAGCCTTAGAGGGAGGATTCAGCAGGAAGGATTTTCCAAATCTCTTCTTCGGTCTCGGGCTAGAAGGGGAAATAGGCCCTGGGAATAGGTATAGTGTAATTTCGGAAAGAGCTTGATTTAAAAAAAAAATGTTATTATATAAAAAAAACCAAAGAGAAAATGCAAATCCCTACGTCGAATAGATTCTAAGCATCTATTTTTTTTTGTTATTCTATTCAGGATCAACATATCTTTATAGCGATGATAATTAATTAAACGATAAAGTTTTAAATATTTCATATGAAGAAAAATAAAAACGATTTTGAGTGTTGTTAAGATGTATATTACAGTTATTTGATGTATAGAAGTATAATGTCTCATGATTTAATCCTAATGGCATACTCTAGGCATTTTCATTTATTATTTATCAATAATTAGTAATTTGTTTCCGATAACTCTGTTGTTTCAACTATGAATGTTTGGCGTATTTCATGAATGCCAAAATCTAATACTGCATAAACACAAAAGTGATAGTACTTTCAGTAGTGACAGTATTTCCAATGTCTTCAAATTAGTAACACAAAATAAAGTCGTATTTACTTTTTATTGATTTTCACAATGATGATTATGAATTACAATAATAATTGAATAATTAGAATAGACTTTTTATGAGGTTATCCAATGTTTATATGAATTAATCAGTTTTGATAAACTTATTTAGATCACACAACTACAAATGAGTTAACGACTGTACAGTACCTTATGTTTCAATCATTTATTAGTAAAATTTAATTTGAGTAATTTCAATAATATGCCTAAGCGTAAAAATCTGTTCTCACTTGTCCACCATTAATACGATATTTGGGTGTGCTTGTATTATAATAAAAGCAGAAAGTTCAGAAAACAAAATATGTAAAAACGAGAAGCCTAAGTAAAATTTTATCTCCGCAAATTTATCACCATTTACAGTTTTTGAAAGATATGGTACTGAATAACAATTTTAAACATTACTATTTTAAAAAGTATTTTGAGTTTTAGGAGTGATTCAAAGGCTGTAATCTTTAAGTTATTTCCATCTACATATCAATGGTGGATTTACATCGGAAATAATATTGCTAATAAAACGTGTTATTAACATTTTGCTGCTATTTAAACCGTTTGATAGCGGTATCTAATTAACATGGCTATTTCTCGACAAAAATGTGCAATTATTTTAAACCGATTCGTTGAAGTTCGACGTTCATGTAATTTCCCTATTGACTGGTTTAAACTGTACACATCAAAACCTTATTAACTACCGTTTCAAATTTTTGTATCAAAATATTAATAAAAAAAAGATATTAAAATTTTTAAATGAGAATATTGCATTTCAGATTTCGTTGGAGAAGCACACTAATACTTATACTGTGTCTTCCAGGATCAACTATTTTTGTCATATTTTCTATGAAAATAATATAATTTCGAACTGTATTATAAGTTCTAGATAATAATTTAATGAGTGTATCATGAGTGCTAGATCACCAGCACTGTATTATAAGTGGCTTTAGGGTTTTTTGACCTACAAAATTTGGGCACCTTCAGCGTCCTTCTTAAGTTCAGATGATTTGAAGTTAGGTATGTTCTTCACAGAAAATTACCATAAAAGTAAGAATGGGGCGGCCCGTAGCTCAGTGGTTGAGACACTGTCTTACCAAATTGATGTTTATTATACTGTCTTATACAAATTGGTGCTGGTTCGAATCCGGCCTGGGGCGGTTTTTTCATTGAGTGGCGGTCCCATAAAATAAAAAACTTTGACCCCCAACCATAGCTAGGCAGTAGAGGACTCCAATGGGAGTCTTGGCGGAAAAAAAATGTACATAAATAAAGTAAGAATGAATTTCAGTCCAAATTTAGTCCTGTTCAAATGTTTTTTTCTTATGTCTTTTCGCGCACCTCCACAACCTATCCAAAGTGACATAGAGGGTTGAAAAGTTGTACGTACATTTTAGTACTCTCTCCCTCAGTATCATTTTTTTTTACTAATTATTAATGAAGCAATTAAATCTCTTTTCACATATTTTCTAAATAAAAATTAGAGAAAAATATAACCTCAGTGACGCAGATCTTCTGCTGAGGAATTTTTTAAAGTTGACGTAACGTCTTAATTAATTACATTATTTAAAACGTTGGACATGAACACTATATTTCCATACTCTAATGCATAATCAATGCTAAAAAAAACTTTCATGTCGCTTTATGATTACAATAAAAGCGTTAGTTGAATTCCAAGATTTATTTTAATAGATAAATCTTTATTTTTTACAATTAACCTCATAGCTTGAGAATCACCGATTTAATAAAAATCTACTAAATAAAAACTACTTGTGCATTATGATCGGTAAACCCTTTTGAATCGGTACCAGCTCTAATACATCTACAAGACACAAACATCAATTCCGATCAAGCTGTGCTACATATTCATGCACAAGGCAGCTGCATGCATACATATGAAGACATTGCATACGGAATTCAGGTAGGGTCAAAGTAACAGGAGATGGGACAGTTTATCTGAGTGCCAGGTTCCTCTCAACCGACCATTTCATTTCCTAATAATTGTGGCTGCGAGGCGGCGGAATAGTAAGTAGCTTTTGGGGATCAGGATGCCTTGGCCTTTGGATTTCTCCGAAGTTGTTCAGACATTCCTGGAAACTGCGGAATATGTGAAATGAATACTAAATTATTGCATTAAGAATTTTTCAAGTGTATATGAAACATACTACATATTTACCTATTGTATTATTTTGTACAGTTGTAAATTACATTAAATAAATAATTTTAAAAAAAATTCAGTTTAAATGACAGAAGGCAGTCATGGTTCATTTTTATTAGGTTATATTAAGTAACATAAGGATCATTCGGTGCAAGACATCCTACTCATCTAAATGGAAATAAAATCAAAATTTAAAAATAAATTTTGTGGGGGGTGAAGAAAACAATCATGGAGGTTCTAGGAAAATAGAGAGGATATAAATGGATAACTGTGATTTATAACATTGGTGCGGTGACAATCGCGCAACAGGTGCATGAAAAGTCAAATAATGAAGCAAAGTCAGTGTTGGCAGCTCTCCAGTTGTGGTTCCAATTCTACGGAGTTCCGGATCGCATCGGATGGAGGCAGAGACAATGCCAGGGTTCGAACTGAATAAAGGACCTTGATATGACATGGCACCTTAACACACCAGGACACCCTGAGAACAGAGGAAGCATAGAGCGGCTTCCTGGCACGTTTTTTCCCCCCCGAACCCTCTAAAACAGAAATAAAACTGAATTAGTAAATGGAATTACTGTAGAAAAAGAAAAGTAATTCGTGTTGTGTCTTATCTTTTACTACCTTTGGTATTTTAAGGTTACCTGTTATGTTTAATATCATGTATGAGCTATTCATTCTAAAAAAGGAGCTATTTTAAGACCGGAGGTGAGGGGCTCCTCGTGTTGACTCCTGGCACGTTGAGCGACCAATTTCGCTTATATCAGATCAACAAGAGATTAGAACTGCAGTAATACTTAAGGCTATAGCGGCATATAATCATTCCGTACACACCGTCACGGAGTTTACACCATTTGAGATAAAGAAGAAAGTTATGGGAGAAGGCACGAGGAAGAATGGAAAAGGAAAAAACCAGGAGGGTGTCGCGGGAGAATTTAAAGGTCACACACAGGATGGGAGCGATCAAAATACAGAAAGCTGGGGTCTATCAGGGGTAAGAAGATACGAGGGTCCATTCAGGATGATAACCATTAGAGAACACAACGTAGTTGCAATAGAAAGTATTAGAGAACCGAGAAAGGGGAAAACTGTCGATATCGAGGAGTTAAAATTTCCGGCAATCACAAAATAAAAACTGGAGTGTCCTCATATTGCCACAACCAAATTATATCACAGAAAATGTAAATTTATTCTGTTTATTGTTTTGGTTTTTTGGATTGTTTTAAACTTTTGTAAATATTGTTTTTTTCATTTTAACTTATTCATGAACTGTATGAAGATTTCTTGTATTATAGTTTTAGGTTTAAATTATGAATATAGCGTTTACTTCAGGGAGCTTTTGTGTTGTTTTTTAAAATGACATGGGTATTGGAATTTATTTTTATTGTAAATAGTTTTCTTTATTGTTTTTGTTTATGTTATTCAAGTTATTAATATTATTCAATGAATTGGTAAGTTGGTGAACATACAATGAGACTTTTGAAAAGAAATCCTATTGGAAAAGATTTAGAAATGAATTAATATAAATAATTATTGGTACTTATCTGCAATAATTATCATGGGATCCCTTATATAAAATGGATAAAACATAGCAACCATGGTTAATGGGGGAAACAAACTTTTATTTTTTAGTTCAAGCTTGTTATTTTAGTAGTAATTTTCTTGTTTTGGTTTAATTCAGTTTTTTTTTCTTAACCTTTTTTATTATTATATTCGTAATATGTATACATAAATATTACAGGGAAATGATATATGTATACCAATGAAATATTTTTTTGGGTTGCCTTGTGGCACAATAAAGTTAGTTGCAGGAGTAAAGGTAGTTAGAACATGTAGCTAACGGCAGTGGATTATCGGATGAATTGAGTTAGTTGTATCAATACAATTACAACAATTAAACAAAAAATGTATTGTCAAGAAAAATCAATCCTCATATTTTCAGCATTTTTATATATAAATTTAATTTCACAATTTTTTAGCCTTGAACGAGGCACTTTCACGATTTGTTGATAATTTTTTTCACTATTGTGTCGCGTTATTTCTGTATTTAATTACTGTTTTACCATCCATCAATAGTTATGTTTTACTATCACTTACCTATGTGTGGAATAAGTAGACAGTATATGAAAGTATTCCAATCCTGAAAAATTTCGAATTCAAGTTTTCGACGGGAAAACGTTTTGAGAATTCCGGTGCATCTATTTCCCATACAACATCCTATGAATATTCAATACTAATTGTATTGTATGAATTGGTAATTTAGTAAACCCACAATGAGGCTTTTGAAAAGAAATTCAATTGCAAAAAAATTAGAAATGATTTAATATAAATAAGTTAATTTAAATAACTATTCGTAGTCCTTTAATTGGTTAATTGGTTGAAGATAAGTAATTATTATAGGATCCCTTAAATAAAATAGATAAAACATAGTAACCATGTGTGATGGTGAAGAAAATTAATAAATGTAAACCTTTTATTCTTATGTTCAGGCTTGTTACTTACATAACCAAGTATCGTAAAATGGTGTGTGAAGAGTCTAGCTCAAAAAAGAAAAGTCCTATTGTAACTGAAATTACATATTTAAGGTGGGTATGTTATAGTAACCTTTTTGATAAAATTGACTTGCCGAAAGTGCTACTTTATTGAATCTATTATCACATAAATGGTAACAATTATTAAACTTGGCTTATCAATGTACAGTACAGTGATCTTAAATAGAAGCTTGGTTTTATTCTCATAAATATATATTAAATACTTTAACAGGCCTTAAATGCTGAATTTTCTAAAAAAATAACTTTCTTGAAGTACCTTAATTTTTTTTAAAGGTAAGTTGGTTTAAAATAATAATCATTATATATTGTTAACAGTATTAAAAATATAAAAATATGAGCTATGAAAGAATTTTATTATCTTAAAGTAGAAAACGGTCTTCGTGTAACCGCCAAAAAATGACGTTTCTCGGAAATTGCTGAATGCAACCAATCTCTTTCCATAGTTATCTTTTCTTAAACTATAGATACGAAATTTCATAATATTAGAAAATGTAAAAAATCATAATAATTTTTTTTCAACCTATTTGCGTTATATCTGACCGCACTTCCAAACATCTTCTCTACATATGTATGTATGTAACATTCTCTAAATACAATTAATTTTGAAGGTATCGAAATCGACTCCTTTTCTAACGAGGATTCCCTTTCAACTCGTTAACCCCTCCTATTATTGACCTTCCACAAAGATACTTAGCACTACAGAGGCCATGGGGTAACCCTTAAAGTTAATTAGTAGGTAGGGCCTGAGATAACGGACGTGGGGGTAACTGTCTGCACAGGGGGCGATGGAGGAGGGAGTAAGAGAGAGATACGGCTTGAAGACCTCTCATTTAGCAGCTGATTAAACCCGAATAGAGCCTGCTGTGAGGAAGAAGGGAACACAGGAAAGGTTTTACGGTATTGCTGAACCCGAGTAGGACCAATTACTGGTCGCCCTAGCTATCAAACCGTCCTCCGATACAAAAGAGATTTCGCTAACTCCATCTAGAGCTAGCTCAGCTATAAAGGGATTAATTATTAATACTAGGAATACTGTAACTGGAATTAGCTTTCAATGCGGCCCTTTAGGACAATGAAGAAACCATATAGATACTACAATTCTACGGCTGGTTTAGATACAGAATATATAAACTTATCTCTTAGGTATAAAGTACAAAACTGAGTATTACCTCTTTTATTGTTATATATTATACAAGAATATTTTTACTTATTCATTCCTAAGAAATTCATCATAAATTGCTTATTAAGCTAGTTATATCATGGTTTATTTTTT
>NW_027110927.1:12897-20601 GCF_000696795.3 Halyomorpha halys | reverse complement strand
TATATATATAAGTTAAGTCTGATAGAGTGGGATAACAGGCTTAATCCTATCTCTGTGATGTAAACATGGAGCAAAATGTAGATAAGAAAGATTTATTAGACAAATAAAAGTCAGTATTTCAGTCAAACTCGAGTATGCCGTTTCTCATTCCCTTTTTATTTTTTAAAGATTTACACCCGATGCAAGTAACTGGTGCCGAGACCAGTAGATATAAGAGAATTTTTTTTCTTTCTTTTCTTTTTGTTTTCTATCTTGAAGAAATGTATGTTTGGCCTAGTGAGACTTCACGCATTTTTTTTCTTTTCTGTTTTCTCTTCCTTCATTTCATTTTCAGTTATTTTAATTTCCTTCTGGGAACATGACACCTAGCCCTGTATGTAGGCGGTATGCAATATGATAACCCGCTAGCGGTGACCAACCCATTTTCAACTCCGGTCGAACAACATCCCCCTTGGGTAACCCATCTCTAGCAGAAATGATTCCACCTCTACCAGAGGTCTCGTTAGCAGGAGCCCACGCAACTACGTTAGAATGGGTTAAAGTTCCTACAGCAACAGCCCAGGACTTGAGAAAAGCTGTCTCTGTCCTCGAGCGGTTCACCGGTGAGATGGGCGAATTAAACCATTCCTTAAAAGGGGCCGATAGGCTGGTGGGAAGAATGGAAGCAAAAACGGCCAAGAACCTGCTTGACATTGATGACGCAGGGGCGCTAAGAGCAGCGGTTGTATGCAGGGTTAAGCGAAGTATCCTGGACCAGATTCAGACAGATGAATAGACTCCCTAGTGTGTGGTCAAAGATAGACTGAAAAGACGTTTGGAGGAGGAAGACATCTTCTTGATGTTTTGGGAAACGAAGAAACCCCGGCAGTTCAGTGGGTAGTACGCTGGCGAACTCCTGGCACGGTACAACCGTATTTCAGACAAGCTGAGCGAAATGATGACAGCAGACCAGGTGCGGGGACGTATGCAGTTCCTGTCACTGATCCTCAAAGTGCAGCTAGCAAAGGAATTAGGGAAGGAGGGAGGACTGCCGAGAGATCACACATTTATAGAGTGCGCACAAGATCTCATGGACACGAGGGCAAGAGAGGAGACACGAATGGAAGTGGAAGTGCCGGGATAGAACGGGATTTCTTCATTGTTTTTGGTTATATGATTGCTGTTTATTTTATTGTATCATATTCTATTGATCAATCTTTTAGGGTAAACATTTTGTATATTTCTGTTATGATCTGTTCCGTGTTTATGTTGTCTGTTAAGTTAATTGCTCTGTCTATTAAATTTTTGGCTATGTTCACTTTTTGATAATTTGGGCGATTTAAAAAATAATTTAGTAATCTATTGCCTGTATTGCATTTTTTAGTCCAATTAGTGGTTATTTTGTCTTCATCTAAGATAATATCTTCATCTTCAAATATGATTTTTTTTTTATTTTGAGGTATTTCTACAGTGAATTCTATTCGTCTGTGGAATTTATTAAATATATCTAAAATTTCATGGTAACTATTTTTCTTTGTTATTGTATTGTATCATCTGTATAGTTGTTTTTTTTATTTTTTTACTAAAACTAGTTTTATTTTTGTCTTTATCATTTTGGTATTTAATAAATTATTCATGTATATACTACTCAAATTGATCAATAAGCTAGAACCTATCATTAATCCATATAATTGCCTCATATAATTCCCTTTATATTTAAAATAATTGTATTTTGAACCTTTAAACCTTCTATTAGTTTTAAGCAGTTGTCTACTGGTACATTATTGCATGTATAAATTTTATTGCATGTTTGACGTCAAGTTCATTGTTATTATTTACAATTTACAACAATTTAGAAAAAATAGTATAATCAAACTTCCTAAAAAGAAAATCCTGAATACATTTAGACTGGAAAATTACTTTTAACCTAATAGAATTAGCGGATAATTCTGTACTTCTATTGAAGCGTTTGAAGGGAATAGCATCAATAAGGCAGAACTCCATAGCTAAGAAGGATACTGTAATAATCACCATCTTGGAATACGCATCCAAAACTAACCTCACCATGAGTGAATATTTGATGAGGGCGATAAGTTTTATTTGTCCTCTAATTAACAGAGTTGGGATCTAATCCCACGGGAAGGGCTCGCCTCACTAACACAACCAACCACTAATAAGGTGCTCTGGAATTATTGATACAGGGGCCTTGTACCTAATATACTTGTAACTAACTTAATTTCACCGGGTTATAATGGCCGTACTTGTTTAAGGTTAGCTATGTGAGATCGATTTCCTAAATAAACATTAACTTGAAAAGATTGATAAAAATCATGTTCATACTAAATTGAAGAAACAGGGTTTTCTATTCAGGGTTGATATAATATAACTGATTAAAAGATATTACTAAACAACATGAGATTGTTGTAGATTCCAGCAAGTCATAGGGCATTCAAAAGGATAGAAATGTTCATAAGTCAACGTAGTACAATGGACATATCCTTGCGATCCAATAACCACTTGGAAAAAGTTCATTATATCATATTAAGTTTGAACTCTTTTGAAAGCATTGCGATGAATCTATTAACAAGCATATGTTGTGCCATACGTACATATCTCAGTTTGAACGATCAAAATAACAATTTTTAAGGGCTATCTCCTTAATCAAAGCATAAAGCAGAATAAAATTGCATATAACTAGTTCACTATTTGTAGCATTTATATAGTTTTTCTACCATTTTGGAAACAATTGAACAGACAGAAACAAGTAAAGATCTACCTTTTTTAATTCTCAAGACATATTGATATATTTACTTTGAATTCCTGTGAAGTTGTTATTGCCGTTTTATTATGCTACTCCCTCTTTTATCTCCCCCACCTATACTCAGTTCAGTTTTGTTCTGACCTCCTTGCAGCGGTAAGACTCAGCATTTCTCTCACCAGTACACTTCTAACGTGATATTTTGTTTGTTATTTGGGAATTTTGCTTGCCTGGACACCTCCAGCGTTTCTTTTTTTTAATCATGAGCCTAGCCATGAAGATCGTTGATCGTTTGCGAAATCTGGATTATTCAACCCCAGCCAGAAGTGCTACAATTTACAATTGTAGTTTCAAATTGCATTGAAAGTAATCGTAAAGATTTTTGCCATCATCACATCTAATCATATAAACAAAATCTACCATGAGATAAGTACTCACGGGGCATGTCTTAGGGGACAAAATAGTAGGACACTCCTGCCGGGTTAAGGATCGCAACCTAAGTTATGATTCAAACCATCTTGAAACTGCTTTCAATATATATTCATCATTTGCACAATGGCGATTATGAAACCAGTTTTGGGCAATTGAAGCTCTCTGAACAGTATATGAAACAATGCAGTAACCTAACAGTATTGTAACTTCCATATTTATTATTATTATACTCAATGATTGTGTACAATTATGATTTAATAGAACAAGGCCGGAGGGCAGAGGGGACGAAATGAAGCAGATCAGATACCAAATAAAACTGAAGAAAACGATCTTCCCACATCAAATAAAACTGAAACAATTTCAGTAAAAAAAAAAAAAAAAAAATGGGGTATTTCAGTAGTTAAAATTGAATTTCTTCCACAGATAAAATTCAACGAATAATTTTTAATATTATATGTCTTTTAATATTGTATTTAAATTTTTAATATTGTATGTTAGAAATTCTAAATACCCCTTTTTTTTTTATTCCAGTGAAACTTGGTTATTGGAAAACCAAATATTTATGACAACGAGATATCCTGTTGTTAATTCTTACTCTACTAAGAAAAAAATATGAAACACACGTTATAATTCAACACTGTGCCTCTCTGACGATATCCTTTTCAGATGTCTCGCGTCTTCCTCTCTCCAGTTCCTCGTCTCCATCCAGCCTGTTTATTACTTTGTTTCCATCCTCCCGTTTCCACTCTATCCCCTTGACTAACTCGGTTCCGTGGTTCTTCAGCTTCTTCTTCAGTCTCAGATGTTCCCTATGTTTTCGTCGATTCACCAGATGACCTCCTGTTGTTTCTCCGTATACGTTGGGCGCTAATCTCCATTGGTTCATCCCAACCCACATCTCTTCTTCGGTACATGTATGGGCACTGTTTGGTTATGTGCCCCTCATTTCCGCATTCAAAACACCTTGTGCGTGTACAGTGGGCCACTAAGTGTCCTACTTTCCAGCAACCATGGTATTTTCTGTCCTCAGGGCGCCCGCTGCTTCTTGGTTTTATCTGCCTCCTTTCAGTGATAGCTACTCTTTCCTTCCCACTATGACGGTATTCATTTCTTCTCCATGGAATTTGATTAGTCCTCGGGCGATTATAAGCAACTCTCGTCTATCCGCTTTCTTATATTTCCATACGGGACTCTTCTCTGGCGCTGGCGTCAATTAGTTTTTGCGCGCACTCTACAAAGGAGCGCTCATTCGGCATTCCCTCCTTCTACCCCAGTTCCTAAGCTAACTGAATCGGTAGAACATTGCATAGAAATTGCATCCGACACTGTACCTGGATTGTATCCATCATTTTGCTGAGATTATCGCTGATTCTATTGCAGAGTGCCAGGAGTTCCGCGGCATACTGGCCATTAGACTGCCTCGGTTTCTTCGTCTCCCTAATCATCATAAATATGCCCTCTTGTGGGGCCCAACATTCTACTCCAAATGCCTTCTATAATCACGCCTTGATTAGGGTGTCTCCTCATCCGCTTGAATTTGATTGAGGATACTTCTTTTCACCCTGCAGACGACTGCTGCCCTTATCGTCTCATCATCCTCACTGTCGAGCAGTTTTCGGCTGTGTTCGCATCTATTCGTCCAATCAGTCGGTCACCCCCTTTCAGGAAATGGCTTAACTCCTCTGTCTCTACAGAAATACTGGCTTTATTAGGTTCGGTACATCTCTTTATATTCATTCGATCAGCTGATCCCCCAGTCAGCTGATATCGAAGTAGCAGCTGACTCAGACCGTAACTTTATATATATTTGTGTATATGTTTCACTAACTCATTATACTACTTGCTTGATTCATAGTTTAAGAAATAGATGTGAAGCTTTGGAGAAGTTGAAGTTGAGATTGACGAAGGGGCTGTAAAACTTGCTATGTACAGCAGTTACTTTACTTTCTTTTATTAAATACCGATATATTTTACTTCCAAATAGAGTATGAATGTTTCTTATAAATAAATCTAGAATCCGAAAAAAGTTGAGTATAAACATTTCTTATAAATAAATCTAGAATCCAAAATAATTATGGTGAAATAAAATGAAAGTAATATAAAAATAAATACATAATATATGTAAAATAATATAAAATTAGATAATATTGACTGGGAAAAAAAATTAAAGTATTATGAACATTGTAACAATATAGAGGGAAAAAGTATTAGTGAAGAATGTAAAGACGATAAAATATAATTTTTTTTTTTTAAATAATTTATTTATTGTTATTTACAACTGTATGCATATATACACATCAATTAAATTTCCTGTGAGTGATATTATGACATGATAAATGTGGAGAATCTACCCATTGCTGGAACTCCAAAAACATTTCTAAAGGAGAAGAACTGGAGGCCATCTTCTTTTCAGACGGCTATGAGGGTTATTAGGTAATGAATCCAGATTAGAAACGAGTTAGTTTGGGTGGTTGGGAAGTTTATCATGAAAGGATTGGAATCTGGTTCTGTCCAAATCGGCAACATGAGGGATATTGAGGTCATGATGGATGATTTGATTTGTGACAAAGTAAGGAGCATTAAGGATTTTACGAAGGCCTTTGGACTGTAAGGTCTGGATTCGAGAGAAATTCGATGGTTTAGTGGAGTCCCATAACTCAACTCCGTATGTCCAGATAAACCTTAAAACAGTCATGTAGATCAGTCTTTTGTAATGGATTGTAAGTTCAGACCGTTTGTTTAGTAAACGTTGTAATAGTCGGAATCGACGAGCAGTTTCCTGTCTTTTCAGTCTTGCATGAGGATTCCATGTCAGTCGTTTGTTCAGATTTAGTCCTAAGTAACTGATCTGTTCAACAGGAATAAGTGGGATATTATTAAAAGATACTGTGGGGCAAGACGAAGGTTTACGACAAAGGGTAAATGTGATTTTGTGGGATTTATTGGAACTTATTTTAATCCTCCAGTTTAATTCTTCAAGGGTGGTGATGTGGTATTGGAGAGTTTGGGATACAATGGAAGGATCATTATTAACTGACAATAGGCATGTGTCATCAGTATACGCGAGAATAGTGTTAGGATTGGTTGGGATGTCAGCTGTAAAAACTGTATAAAGGATACGACCAAGGATACTACCCTGAGGTACACCAGCAGACAGGGACAGGGATGAATATGCGCTGTTGGGATTTACTAGAAATAACCTGTCTGAGAGATAAGAACGGATAATGAGATAATATGTAGGGGGTAGGAATTTACGGATCTTGTATTGCAGTCCTGGGTGCCAGACTCGATCAAAAGCCTGTTCTACATCAAGAAAGACTCCCGAACAGTGCATTCCGCGCTCTAATGAAGACGAGACTACAACAACCACAGGAGGGCATTGCTGGATAGTGGAGTGGGATGTTGGGAATCCAAACTGGTGATCTGGGATTATGTGGTTGGAATCTAGGATGGGGTACAGGCCTTTTAAGATGAGTTTCTCATGGGTTTTTCCCATGATAGGTAACAGAGAGACAGGACGGTAGGTCTTCTGGCGGCTTTCGAGGTTTGGGAATCATTTTTATTATGGATAATTTCCATGAGTCAGGAAAATATGTGTATCTGAGGACAGCATTGTAAATGTAGGTTGAGGAATATTACAGATTTTCGAGGAAGATGTTTTAGAATATAGAATGTAATTAGGTCATAACCAGGAGCTTTGCGGGATGGTAACTTCTGGATGATGTTGGATATCTCTGATAGATGAAATGCTTTAGGTGGCAGGGTCATTTGCAGTGTGGTATTGAATGTGTTCAAGGTTGTTTAAATTAAAGATGTCAGGGTGTGGCAAAATATAATAGTGCAAAATAAACATAGATAAAAGTAGATAATGAGAATATATGATTATCAGTATGGTTTATATTTTTGGTTTATAATTTAATACCAATTACCAAAATAACCTGCCATAGCAAATTTGTATCTGACACATGTGTGCTTGCAATCAGTAATAATCCTTTAATTACATCTCAAACTGTCGAATCCAATATCGCAACTCTGGAATAATGGTGCCGTAATTAGAGGATCAAAATAAATACCAACAAATTCCATCAAATCACTTCAACTCTTGGTCATAAACCTTCTGACCCCGCAGAATCCTTTAATAATGTTGCTCCTACCCCTGAAGAATAGATCCGCTATTTTGACTTCACCTGGACAAACGACTACCCTGTAATCCTCACACAGGACTGAAAACTAGACAAACGGTCTAAACTTCCAAATTATTACAACAAATTGATCTACATGACAATTATAAGGCTTATCTGGACTCAGCTTTTTTTTTCCAATTTATATGCGTTTAAATTGTTTTTAACCATCTAGATCCATTTTCGTCATCTACTACATTTTAAAAAAAAGGATTAAACCCGAATTAGCCCAATTTTCTAAAGCATCAAAGTACAATTACGTATACGATCATCCAAAAATCTAAAAAAAAAAAAATAGATTCATTACAAAAAATGAGCTATATTAACAAAAAATAGATTGAATGAAATGATTAT
>NW_027110927.1:0-12847 GCF_000696795.3 Halyomorpha halys | reverse complement strand
CGTGGAACAAGAAAATGGGGAAACGTCTGGTGTCATGAGGGAATGGACGCCCAGAGATGAAGACCAGGATGAAGCGGAAGAAGATGGTAGGGAAGTATCTTCGAATAACGAGAGTTTGGCTGAAGGAATTTATTGAGGAAATGGAGGAAATGATTAATAACGAGAAGAGAAAAATTATTTGGAAAACAAAAACCACCGGAGTGACCAAAATTAAACATAGTGAGTACGGAAGAAGTAAAATAACGACGATCTGGTCGGAACCTGGAGTGAAGAATGAACAGATCTGTAGAATTTTGAAGAATTCTTCGAAGCCTGGAGAAAAACATCACCTGTCTGTTGGCAACGAAACTATTTGGGAGAAGATCAAGCGGCTATGCATTTCTATCGATGATGGAAACCCTTCTGGAATAAGAACAACAAAGAGAAGTCACCTTAGCGTATCATCAGGGAAAGACAAATCACCGGGGAATCCATGAGACTATGCAAGCGTTAAAAAGAAGATACTATTGGTGGGGAATGAGGAAGACTATATCAGAGGTTGTAGGAAGCTGCGACGTTTGTCTACGCACTAAGTGCGACACACATCCGCCTAAAGGAAGACAGGAGAAGACACCTACCACAGATGCACCACTTAAAGATTTAAAAATTGACACATTTACATGAAAGGGGTACAAATGGGAAACCATGATTAACCTCTTCAGTAAGGCCGCAATGGCGCACCAGGTGCAAGATAGGTCTTCGGAAGCAGTATTGGCAGCTCTCCGCTTGTGGTTTCAGTTCTATAGAGTTCCCGAACGCATCTCATCGGATGGTGGAAGAGAATTTGACAACTCTTTGATACGAAAGGAAATTAAAAACCTAGATGTAATATGGCACCTTAACACACCAGGACACCCCAAAAGTAGAGGAGGCGTAGAGCGGCTTCACGGAACGCTCAGCGATCACCTTCGATTGTACCAGGCAGACCAATGGCTGGAACCGGACGTGGCAATGCCAAAGGCAATTGCGGCATACAATCATTCGTTACGGGGTTTTCGCCGTTTGAGATCCTTTTCGGGCTTTGTGGAATCCGGCGGGACTACAATGGCACTGCGGGGGACGGTGATGAGATAAAAAATAATCATGTCACTAGGAAAAAGCTATGGGAAAAAGTCCGGGGAAAATTGGAGAGGGAAAAAACCAGGAGAGTAGCTTGGGAGAATTTCAAGGTCACAGATAGGATGGGAGCCATCAAAATCGGGACGATCGTATATAGGAAGTTGGGATCTAACAGGGGTAAAGAGATACAGCGATACGAGGGTCCCTTCAGGTTGATTATTATAAGGTAACATAACATTGTTACGATTAATTGTGCCAGAGAACCCAAAAAGAGGAGAACTGTCCACATTGAAGAATTAAAACTTCCGGCAATGACAATATAAAAACTGAAGTGTTCTCTTACTAGATTGGATTACAGAAAATTTAGTTACTTATTCTATTTATTGTTTTGTTTTAAGATTGTTATTGATTTTTGAAAAATTTGTCTCTTCAGATTCAGGCAGAGAATTCGACAATGCCATGATACGAAATGAAATGAAGGACCTTGATGTAATATGGCATCTCAACACACCAGGACACCCTAAGAGTAGAGGAGGCATAGGTCGGCTTCATGGCATGTTGAGTGACCATCTTCGTCTGTATCAGGTTGACCAGGGACTGGAACCGGACGTGGCAATGCCTAAGGCGATTGTGGCATACAATCATTCTGTACATTCAGTTACGGGGTTTTTACCATTTGAGGTCCTCTTTGGGCTCGAGGACACCAACGGGACTATAAGTGCACGGCAGCAAACGGAGAAGAAATACACAACAACCATGTTGCTCGAAGAAAGTTATGGGAAAAGGCCCGGGGAAGAATGGAAAAGGAAAAATCCAGGAGGGTAAATCGGGAGAATTTAAAGGTCACAGATAGGATGGGAGCCATCAAAATCGGGACGATGGTATATAGGAAGTTGGGACCTAACTTCGGGGTTTTCGCCGTTTGAGATCCTTAAGCAAGAAGGGATAAGCAAGAACGGGATAAGGAAGAATCATGTCACAAGGAAAAAGCTATGGGAAAAGTCCGGGGATAATCGGAGAGTAGTTCGGGAGAATTTAAACCTCACAGGTAGGAAGGGAATGATAAAAATTGGGACAATTGTATATAGAAAGTTGGGATCAAACAGGGGTAAGGATATACAGCGATACGAGGGACCATTCAGGGTGATAATAATAAGAGAACATAATGTAACTATTGAGAGTATTACAGAACCCAAAAAGCGCAGGACCGTTCATATTGAACAACTTAAAATCCCACTAAACGAAACACCTGTGCAAGAGTAATCTGAGTGTCCTCATCTCAACTGATCTATTCTTTAATGTTTTCTTAATTGGTGATTAATTCTTTTTAAATTTATCTTTGATTATGGCGATGTACTGAATAAATTACGTTATTTTAATTGTATAAATTAACGATTTTATTCTTGTTTTGCTTTACTTTTAGTTTGTAATAAGGGATAACGAGGAGTTTCTATCTTTTGCTTTCTTTATTGTATATACTTATACAAATACAATAATATTGTAAATAGTTATTTTTGTTGTATTTTATATTAATTTATTGTATAGTATAGTAAGTTTACGAGGATTGTTCGGAAACTGGTGGGGGGGGGAGTTACAGCCTCAGTCAGCTGTTACTTCGATGTCAGCTGACTGAGGAGATCAGCTAATTGCATGTATATAAAGAGATGTACCGAACCCAATAAAGATAGTATGTTACAGCAGTTCACACGTGTTACATCTTATTCCTTCTGCTCTTTTTTGACATTTGACTTTTGCCGATACTTAACTTATATAACAACATTTTCGTTTACTATGCTGTTTGCCTGCGGCATTTCAGCACACCTATCGAACATTTATCGAAACAAAATTATTCATAAAAATCAATCAAAATGAAATATATAATTTTAAAAATGAGATTAAAAAAAAGATTTGTTGCATTTATTAAGCTTCCCTAATATTATGCTTTATGCAATAATAATATAAATTTATTTCTAAAATTTTAATTCTTTCAACGTGAATTATAAATTTTTTTGTTAAAATGTTCCTATTTGTCTGCGATTCTAGGTCGTTAAAATGGAATATTTTAAGTTATAATTTTTATTTATTAATTTCAATACTTAATAGTTTAAGGTATCTTAACAATACAATATCAATAGCACTGAAAACTTTTTAGTTTCTTGTTTATAATGTTATGAATCAAGACCTCTGATAAAAGAAAAAAATAATTCAATATGTTTAAAACAAGATGAAAAGATATTTTTTAAATATTAAATTGAATTTTATAGAATAGTTCTTTTTTAGTAACGCCTCTTTCATTCTATATATTTTACTCGTATCTAGTTCATTATGGAAAAAAGATGTGATTTTTATTTTATTATTATTCTTCCACAATAATTTCCTTGAAATAGTATTGATGTTTCAATACTTTTATTTTATTTATTTACTTATTACCAAGTATTTAAAATGTGGAGAACTGCAATGTTTGTTAATAAATAAATAATATCATTTTATTATCAGTTATATGTTAGTACTCATAAATGTGCTTACAAGCTAGTAAAAGCTCCTTATATTCGCGTGCAATAAATTTTAATTTTCTTTTTTTTATGATAAATCAAATAATATAATATAAAGTTTATGATGTGTTTATATTATACTATATGTAATGGAAAAAAAGTTTTTTTTTTTCCATTTTAAGGATGAGTAAAAAAAAAGGGCCATAACGTAAAAGGTAGGATGGAGTTATGGCTGAAAATGAAGTGCGGATAAATAAAATTATTTTTTCAAAGGCCACGGACAGTGAAGGGCCAAGAAATATCAGAAGGGGCAAGATTGCGTTTGTGGCCCGAGGCGCCCAATAACCCCTGCGGGAAAAACGCCGGGAAACAGGTAATTTTCCCAGCCCCCTCGGCTTTTTCCCTTTGATAACATCTTTTAATTACAACTGAGGCCTTGGGGAGTGAGCTTCAACATGACGGGAGAGATGCTTGATCTGTAAACAAAGCTACTTGTTCAAGAGCCCTCTTTCAAAAGCAGTCCTCCTTCCTAACACGGCCTTATTATCTGTTGACCTATGAAAGAGGATGTTTGATTTCGATTGTTAGGAGTCAAGATTCTTTTTCTTCTTCCTCAAAAGCTAATCTGATTATTCCTCAAGGTATAATAGTTAAGAACAATAAGGGTGCAATTTATCACGAGTATATTAAAATTTAATTATAGGCCTTACTATAAATCTGAGTAAACGCAGATCATACAACTTACATTTACCACATTAAGTACAAATTATTCTTGGCTAGTTTCAGAACAGATAGTTTTAAATTACTCACTGTGTGTAATAATATTGTTAACAACATGTTTAACTCTCACGACCTTCCGGACGTATTCCGTCCGACCGTTCCGTATCCGGACGTTTCTGATAATGTAAGTATTTTCAGAAATTCAAAGTTAGAGTTCCTGGACATCTCAAAGACTATATCTATAAATAAGCGTGGGAGAATGTAATAATATTACTAACATGTGTTCTTTTGTTTAAAAATCATGTGTTATAAAATGTATTGCTGATTTTTATAATGAAATCATTCTGAATTATAAAGTTGTAGTTAACACTTGATTTTTCAATCATTTTCTTTAAGTTACCACACTGCGGCACTACTTTCCCTACTAATTGTCCAATTCAGCCCTGCAGTTGACATATTAACTAATTTCAATATCATCAGTTTCATTATTATTATTTATAACTGCACAAACAATATTTTTACACAAGAATAGGTTGTATCTACTCCCCAAATACGTGGAAACATCCCAGCTATCTACCGACATTCCTCTCCTGTAGTTCTGCCCTACCACCATCCTGTCACATTTTTTATAAATATATCCTTGTTTTGGAGATAAGAATCATTCTGTTAACTAGATTGTATAAGAAAATTAGAATAGATTTATCGCAAGACACTCTAGGAGACTAATTGTATATAGTAATCCAAGATGTACACAACTTGCCATAGTCTTACTATTTTTTGGCTTCATATGAAGTATATTTTGTACCATACTACGGTTACAATTTCGTGACTGTCAAAAACTTAAATTCGATATTTGTAAGTGAAATAAAAATGGGTATCGTAAACAAAAAAACTGATAAGTAATTGAGGATAAAATACCACATTGGTTAGAACATTAAGATAAAAGTTGAATGAAAATTTTCTACTCTTCTACTCTAATAGATTGCCTTTTGGGAAGCAAAGTGGGGTAACATAGAAATCCAACATTTTAAACTTATGTACTAAATAAAATTATAAGCATCTTTACTTTTACATTAATCTTTAGCTTAAATCCTAGAGACCGCTACTTCCTACCGTTCCTACCGCTTGAACCGCTGGGTTCGACAAAACTGACATATGCCTCTTCCACTTTTAAACGTATCTCATGGTGTATTTCACACTCTACAGGCGAGCTATTAAAATAAACGACTAATAAAGTTTATTCTGGTCATAAACTTTTTTCTACTCAAAAATCTCATGAATCCCACGGTGAAATGGAACATATGAGCAAAAAGCCTCACGTAAATCGGTCCAGTAATAACCAAGTCTATCGAGGACAAAGATTCGACAGCTTTCTTTTATATATATAGAGATATACTACCAGTTAAGAATAAAAGTGACAAAAATAGAACATTTTTTTTGTGTTAGTACAACCATTAACTATAATTGTATGTGTATAAGTCCAGTCGTTTATTTTAATAGCTCGCCTGTAGAGTGTGAAATACACCATGCGATACGTTTAAAAGTGGAAGAGGCATATGTCAGTTTTGTCGAACCCAGCGGTCTCTAGGATTTAAGCTGGACCGATTTACGTGAGGCTTTTTGCTCATATGTTCCATTTCACCGTGGGATTCATGAGATTTTTGAGTAGAAAAAAGTTTATGACCAGAATTAAGCGTATGGCTGGGAGTAAAGTAGTTCCGTAAAGTTTTTCTTAAAAAAAAGAAAACCATATTCGTTTTCAGGGTTGTCCCAAAGTACTAAATACCGTTTTAGGAAGAAATTAAAAATCATTCATTTTTCACTTCAATTCCATCCGTACATTTTTTTTTCCTCCGTCGACTATTTTTCACATAATCGTTAATAGCTCTATTTCGCCATGGGTAGGTTTAGAGATAATGAAATCTCCGAATTCGCGAAGATAATGTGTTTTGAAGAAAATTGAGATATTAATATAATAAAATGAATTAGTGGACTTTTTTTTACTGATAAAAAATATTTTACCACTCTTTGGTTCAGTTGTGTGGATATAGTAAAATATTGAATCACAGTGAGAGTTTTTGTTTCAAAACTATATATGTCACGAAATCTTAATGTTACTTATTATTATCTTTATTTCAACTACTCCAAAATATGGTGTAAATTGGTTGAGTAATATTGAAGCTATTAATATTTTTTAAAAAATAATTTTGATTGCAACTTTATAGTATGTAATTATTGAATTTATGTTATCAAAACATAATAATAAAGTATTTCAAAATTTTTAATTTTAACTAAAAATATGACAAACTTTAAGAAACTATTGATTTTATTGATTAGATATAATCCTCAAATTTACAGTGTATATCGATGATAACAACCGATATGCCATTTATTTCAACTTTTCTTTCATGAGATGCTAAAAACGAATGTCATCACATATGTTGGATTTTGTTAACAAATCATAATAATAAAGTATACCGATATGTTTAATTTAACTAAATAATACATTCATTGGGCTCCAAGCCACATTGGCATTGTTGGTAACCACCTCCCAGACAAAGCTGTTAGAGAGGCACTCACGCTCCCTGGCCGAGGCACCGCCGTTCTTACCCCATCAGAACTCAGTACACCCCTTAAATTACAAATATTAGAAATATGCCAGGCCAAGTGAGATGAAAGTTCTGCGGGTAAATTAAAAGAAATCAAAAGATCAGTAAAACCATGGTCGACATCCCACCGCAACAACCGCAGGGAGGAAGTTGCTCTAATCCGCTTGAGAAAAGGTCATACTCTCCTCACGCACTCTCGCCTGATCAGAAAACTGCCACCTCCAACGTGCAAATATTGTCAGTCCATTCTCATAATCAAACATATTTTTGAAGAATATTCTCACTATTTGCCAACAATAAACAGAATTGGACTGAGCCCAAATTTATAGGAAGCTCTCACAGATGAGGAAGCTAAAGTTACATTAGTGTTTAAATTTTTAAAACCACATCGCCTTCTTTCAAAATTATAACTCCTCTTCGATTTTAATTTTTATTGTTCTTTTCTTTATTTTTTCTTATTTCTTATTATATTTTTTATTATTGTGTGTGTAACTTCATCACAATAGCATGCCCTAGGCGTTGATGAGCAGAGGGTTTTACGCCTTTAAGCAACTATAAACAACAAATATACATTAATAATTATCAATCGTGTTTATTAAACCTATTTACTTCCTCAAATATAGCAATAGCGAAGCATTGCCGGATCAGCTAGTAGATAAATAAGAGTAGGTCAGGTCGATCAAGAGTGTCATAGGACAAAGGAATTGAAGGATCAAACAAGTTAATAACTCTAATCAAGTATGAATCTTAAAAAGTTAAATTTGAAAGGATATTTTTAAACTAAAAGTTAAGAAAATCCATTTTTGGAAAAAGATAATTATTTTTTTAAATATACTTTTAGCCATAGGAACAAATAGCCCTTATATTATATAAGACTTATGCTAACCCCAAATGTTCATTCTTCGGCCTCTCCTTTCTCTGCCCATGATTTTCCAACGGTATAAAGCTGTGTGAATAGAGAAATAACGGTTTTTATACACTGAGTTAGACGTGGAATTCTATTTCTTCTGCTCACAATTGTGTATTAGATTTAGCAATCAACATTGTTATCTCTTTTCTAAGCATTTTAAAGGTCCTAATTTCCTAAAATTGGGTTTCAAACAATTCGGACAGTAAAAGGTTCAAAAAGAATATATATCTAAAACGAATAGGAATAGGGTGATTAAAATCTTCCTTTTGACTATATATTTATTGATTTTTGACTATATATTTATTTGATTTATTGATATTTACAACTGTACATTAAAATACATTCAGTACATTTCATCTCAGTTCTAAAGGAGTGATACAGGCGTGTAGAGAACTACCCATTGGTAGCACTCTAATGATGTTTTTACCCTAGCAGGTTTCATGGCATTTAACTAAATTTAATAATAATAACTTCCACATTTTAAGAATGCTAGGGCAAGATATGCCGGTTGTTTTATCATAAATTGCTGAAGTTTAATTTCATGGAAAACCAATCCATACTTTACCGAAGTGTCGTCGTTTTCAACAAGTTGTGTGATCTGAACAGTTCTTCGGCCAACTTCGAATTACATCAACAAACAGTAATAGTCTCAAGGTATTCCCTTGCATCATTCCTCATTCCGAAGTTTGATTCACCGGCTAACACTTTTCCTTCAGAAATTTGTGAACTTGATTTTATTGCTGATAAATGATCTTCAATCCTTTTTTCTCAACTCTCCATATACCATATTGGGTAACAGAATTAAAGAGAGATTTAAGATGAACGTATGAGATGGCTGCTTCGATCCATGACTAAAATTTTTTTTATTTATGTGATTATGTCCTTTATTAGTGATAGATTAGATAAAGTTTTTAGATTACTTAGAGCTAGCAGATTGTTTCATAGCAGGTAAAATGAGTTGCAATATCCTTCTTATGGATGTAACTTAAACATTATTTCACCAAACATTCGGAATTCTTAATGCTCCCCTTGATTATTTAATTTAATAACAAGATATATAAGATCCAATCAAGTTTATTAGATGAGCTATTCCCTCTCCAATAATGAATAATATATATGACAATATTTAGCTGGAAATAAAATAAGAAACTACATTAAAATAAATTTAGTGATAACACAATACTTTTAAAAATGCCACCAGTTTACTTATTGTTGTGTAAAGGTCAGGATGTTTTATTGGTACTAAATTAAATTTTTAACAAGAGTTATGATTCATTTACGGCTCGTTAATACCATAAAATATTCACCCAATCCCGTGGTCAACCAAGGAAGACATGTAAATTAATTCCACCCTTAACTTGAATAATATAGGAATAAGCCCTGTATTTTACTGCTAAATTTATTCCACAGTATTTCTCCTTTTAATGAACCCTTTTAGGATGCTGTGAAAATTTCTCAGTTGGAATGGGTTAGCAAACCAGTGGGAAAGTCTGGCTCCAAACCATAAGACGTAATTAAAACATAAATAATGAATTGCGTTAGAACCATTGAAGATGCTAAAATATTTACAGGTTGAAAAACTAATTTCTCTCAAGGGAATTAAAGAATAATTAGTGACAAGGCTTACGAGCTATAAAGCCGCATTTACTGACTAGGAGGTTACTTCTTTATTTAATCTTTTGAAACATTAATTTCTCCGAGTAATATGCCAATATATAAGCTTAATTTTTATGTCATCCTGTCAACCATCGGGTAGATATAATTTGCATATTCAAACTTGGGGTTAGTTAAACCCATTCTAATTATTTATTTGAAAAATAAATGGTTGAACTCCATGCTTATTTGTTTTTTTAATCTAAACAAAAAATGGACTAGCAATAACTACTTACTATTCCGGATAATGTATCGCCAATAAATTGGAAGATTAAGTGGATATGTAATTATTTTGATAAATGAAGCTCAGAGAGAGAAGATCGGCTCATGAAAAATTATGAAAATGCTTATTAATCATCTAGGGAAGAAGGAGGAAAAAAAAAGACCACAAAGGTAGCGACATAAATTTACATTTGAGCAAAGATTGTTAGATACAAATAATTGAAATATTCAGACATCAGCTTCAAATATTGTTACCCATCTAACTCCAAGCTCAAAGCGAATGATCACAATAGAGAAAAAACCTATAATGTACTTCACAACAGTTTATTATTTGAATTAATCATTTTATCGTATCAGTAAATAACAAATAATAAATAAATAATTATAAAATAACATATAATTGTATTTTACTCACTCACTTCTTTCTTTGGTCTCTTTGAGTTCAAGATTCAATGGAAAAATTGTCAATATCTCTAATTATTTAGGTCCAATTAAGATGTGCGATGGCAATAAAATTATTTACAATTGGGTGCTTATCCAATTTTTTCATTATATTATCATCCTACCTAGTCATTTCGTCATTTCCAGTATAAGCGATTTTTGGTAGCAGTGGGTTGTCACGTAGGTGGTAATAAATAACACTTTCTTTAGCAAGTTTTAATATTATACATTATAATAAACTTAGTTGTTTCAACGATTTAATTTAATTGAGGGTTGTCTGAGGTGCAGCCAAGCACTTTATGAGGTTTAGTATACCATGGAAGTTTCGAGTTACATCAAAAAATGGTTAAACAAATTAAATGGTATAGGAATCTGTCTAAATACCATTAACATTGATTATACCTTTAAAATTATAGTATACCACATCTCTCCTACTAACTAATTACCAAACCTACAAAAATTTCGAAGCGAAAATGGGGATGGTAATGAAGAGTTTCTTGGGGACGTTCAAATTCGAACAGAAATTTCTACAGAAGTAGAAAAATCTCAGACAATTTTCAATTCTAGGTATCTTGAAACATACCTCAATTTTTTTGAGAGTTAATTTTTTTTCCATGGTCAACTGCAAAGGGTTCATTATTAAAAATAATAAAATAAATCGAAGGCATGGCCTGTGAAAAACAAAAAAAGGGGCGATTTTGTAAAATATATATAGAGTACATCAAATTCCTTTATGCACTTGATGATACAACCAAAAATAAATATTATAATGTTTCTTAGTTTTCTAATTTTATATATCCTGGTATGTTATTCATTATATTTCATATTTATGATTTTAAATAATTTAAAAAGGTATGTTGGAAAAGAAAGTCTAATAAATTGCACATATATTTATTAATGTTAGGTCAGATTTACCCTTGACACATAACATACGAGTCTTTCAATGTACAAGAAAAATAATTCTAAAAAATCATTCTTAGTTTTTTAAATACTGATTCAATAACGATTTAGCAATAGATGAATGAGTAAGAGTACAAAATCAATTTTATTTAACTGTTATTTTTTATATCTGCTTTATGAAAGAAAAATTTTGGAATGAGAAATATCATTAAAAGTATTTTTCTGAAAACTGTTGAATGAGGAGTTTTTCAATCTGTCAATTGAAAGGCTCATTTGGTAAAATAGTTCGGTTAAGCATCACTTCAGTGAATAATATAGAAATATATCTTCTTAAACAAGTGAGGATGAATTTCTACCCGAGGGAGTAGGTGAAAATTGCGTGATAGATTTAAAAAGAGAATGTAAATTACTTCAGTGTGGAAATTTTGACCTAATTACCATAATCAAATTTTTAAAAATTACGAGTAAGAAAGCATTAAATACATATTACAGATAATTTCTTGTTAATTGCAAATAGAATTTAAACCTCTTTTAGATTTCTGGCACCTTTTATATTATTTAGGATAACCTTATTATTCTTAAAATTAGTTGTGGTATTTTTGTTATGATTTTTATGATACAGTTATTTTTATGCTTCAATAAGGAGTAAGTTACCAATAAATGTTAAGAAAAGGAGTTTAACGGAGAATAACTGGAGGCGAGTGAAAAATATCTCATAACCTATGATTATTTTTCAACTGAACTTTGCATCCATCATTAGAGTTTAGATTAGAAGTTATATTTCTCCTCTTTCACTCCAATCCCCTTTCACTTCCATTGGCGTGCCACACTCCCAACTGGCCACACTCAACGATACATAATTTATTATATCAATGACACAATGACAGTCTTGAAATAGCTCATAACAGGAAATAATCAGGTACGAACATTCCTTGATGTTTGACAATGTTGATAATAAAACACTGTGAATTTTAAAACATTTTAATTGATATAGCAACTGTTTTGCTGACTGAAATGTTTTATTTTTGTGAAATAATTTATCAGATACATGATGCCAACTCAAACACTTATGCATTTCTTAATAAATAACGTTTTCTTATTTTCTGTTATTTATAGATGTTTATCTTATTTTCCAAAGCTTAACAGCTCTAACAGAGAAAATTTCCCTTTTAAAGGTTTTAAATTAAAAAAATTTGTATGTATAGTTTTTTAATAAGTAATACAACATGGATTCAAATAGCAAATCATAGACAAAGGATTTATCCAACAATTAATAGACCTTGTTTCATTCACGTATAGATAATCATAGTGAAATGGTGACTACTTTTGTTAAAAAAAATTTTATTTAAACAAAGACTGTTAGATATATGCAATAGTGGAAAAAAGTGCTCCAACAGATACTTCGAAGATATTTATCAAGTTAAAAAAAAACACGATAGTTGTTGATATTATGTTTGGAAATGTCATAAATTAGACGGCCGAAACGATTAGATTGTTTATTATAAAGTAAATTTAAATATTTATCATTAAAAAAGTTCTATTGATTTAAAGCTTCCATGATTGGTTACTGGTTCAAACTCAGTAATTCACTTATATAATTAGGAGTAAATAGTTATTTCATTGTTTGTATGTTGATACTTCACTCACCGTGTTTAAAAGAATTACTTATCCTTACACAATTATCAACGAAATTTTTTATTTGACAAAATACAACGTTTTTATCATTCATCAAGACATATATATAAGTTACAGTCTGCTGGTACTTCGATGTCAGCTGACTGAGCAGATCAGCTGATCATGTG